>NC_043713.1:62924267-63123877 GCF_006229205.1 Suricata suricatta | reverse complement strand
TATATATATATATATATACCACATCCTCTTGATCCATTCATCAGTTGATGGACATTTAGGCTCTTGCCATGATTTGGCTTTTGTTGACGGTGCTGCTATGAACATTGGGGTGCATGTTCTCCTATGCATCAGCACTTCTGTATCCCTTGGGTAAATCCCCAGCAGTGCTATTGCTGGGTCGTAGGGGAGTTCTACTGATAGTTTTTTGAGGAGCCTCCACACTGTTTTCCAGAGCGGCTATATCAGTTTACATTCCCACCAACAGTGTAGGAGGGTGCCCCATCCTTCTCAAGTTATTCCAAAAAATAGAAATGGAAGAAAGAATTCCAGACTCATTCTATGAAGCAAATATCACCTTGACTCCTAAGCCAGACAGAGACCCAACAACAACAACAACAAAATATAGGCCAATATCCTTAATGAATACAGATGCAAAAATACTCAACAAGATACTAGCAAACCAAATTCAGTAGCACATAAAAAGAATTATCCATCATGATCAAGTGGGATTCATTCCTGAGTTACAGGACTGGTTCAATATTCACGATCCATCAGTGTGATACATCACATTAACAAAAGAAAAGATAAAAACCATATGATCCTGTTGATAGATGTAGAAAAAGCATTTGACAAAATACAACACCTCTTCTTAATAAAAACCCTCGAAAAAGCTGCTCTGGGTCTTTATCCTCAGTTTTCAGGACCTGTTGCTATGCTCTTGACCCGGTGTCCCGCGCCTCCTGCTCTGTGGATGCACACAGCATACACACACACTCACGTGAGCACCGACACCCTGTTTCATTGAGAGCAGATATGCAGATTGGAAATACTGGTCAGGATTCATAAGTCGAAGTACTTTATTCCAAGAGCAGCAGGGTGGGGATGGAGGCCCCCCCCAGCCTAGCATTTCTGACACAAACCGCCATGTCATTGTGTCATAGCAACAGCCTTTCCAACATGTGGGTCAGAGTCACATCTCTGCTGCATTAAAATAACCCTGTGGTATGTCTGCTTCTTTTAACTTGAGTGACTTATGGGAACCTGGAATTGAAGAAGAAGGTAGGGAAATATGTGCCAGGCATGACGGAAAATGGCTAAAAATTGAATAAAATTATACATATATCTCTTTTCCTTCTATAAATAACTCAGATAGCCCTGAATAAAATCCAGCTTCTCCACTTAGAAGAGTCATGGCCAAGTGAAGTGAATGCTTATCCTAAACTTCCATAAATGCTTCGAAAAATTGTGATTAGTTCTTCAGAGACTGTGAGCCTCCTGTCTTGGGTGTGCTGTTTTTCCCTTGCTCACCATTATGGGACATAAGGCTAAGGTACCCAAAGTGACCTGATGTGGTCTAGTGGTTATGTTCCCTTCAGCTTTGTTTATAACCTTGTTACCATCCATTATGAAATAATAGCAAGCGGATTTCATTGAAACCAGACATTTTTTCACTTCATGCATCCTTCTGTCAAATTTTTATTTCAAAATATTACAGTCCAAGTTAAAACATTTACATGGGTGTGTTCAGCTTCTGAAAATGAAACTTGTGATGTGTACTTTATGCATGTGTGCTCTTACTCTCTTTATGTTATACCTCAATAAAAAAAATTTAAATTATAGCCCAAATCCCTTTTTTCCTTTATTTTAATGCCCCTTACCCATTTAGCCCATCCCCCCTCCCACAACCCCTCCAGCCATCCTCTGTTTGTTCTCTATATTTAAGAGTTTCTTATGTTTTGTCCCCCTCCCTGTTTTTATATTATTTTTGCTTCCCTTCCCTTATGTTCATCTGTTTTGTATCTTAAAGTCTTCATATGAGTGGAGATATATGATATATGTCTTTCTCTGACTGATTTTACTTTGCATAATACCCTCTAGTTCTATCTACTTAGTTGCAAGTGGCAAGATTTCATTCCTTTAGCTTGCTGAGTAATACTCCATTGTGTGTGTATGTATATATATACACACCACATCTTCTTTATCCATTCATCTGTTGATGGACATTTGCAGCTCAAATCCCTTTTAAGCTCTACTTCATCTTATGGTTTATAAACTTCCAGGGGAAGTTTTGTAATAAATTTTTAAAGTTTATTTACTCTAAAAGAGAGAGAGAGAGAGAGTAAGAGCACATATGCACATGTGCCAGCTTGGGGAGGGGCAGAGAAAGAGGAGAGGGAATCCCAAGCAGACTCCATGCTGTCAGCACAGAGCCCGACGTGGAGCTCAGTCTCACAAATCATAAAATCGTAACCTGAGCCGAAATCAAGTCAGATGCTTAATCGACTGAACCACCTAGGCACCCCCAGGGGAAGTTTTTATAATGTTTTCCAGAAAGGAAAGAAGGAAATATTAAAAGCAAAAAGTGATCTTTTCTCCATCTGCCTGACAAGTGTGGCTTTGGTCGTGGAGGGCGTTTTGCCATCCGGGTCAGCCAGAGCAGTCTTTGGAGCATGAGTGGGAGCAGAGAAGGGACTGCTCTGTGTGAGGACCAATGGGCTGCATGAAACGAGGCAGGGACATGGGGTGGGACAGAGGCAGCCTCTTGAGAATCTCTTTTCTGTGATGTTGTGAATGGGAAGTGCTCTCCCTCTGTAGAACTGAAATCGACTCATCTGGCAGTGCCTTTCTCCTCCAAGAACTTGAAGTAGCGGGTTTTGGTTCACTGTACAACCAGGGAGTCTACCAGAGGTTGCGGTGCCAGAGAGTGCAGTCCCTTGGCCCGGGGCCGGGGGGTCTGTAGTGCAGCTCCTGCCCTCCCTCTCCCTTCAGATGTTCTGCCTCTTCCTCCTGGTGACAGTGTTTCTGTGACTCTGTCGCAAAGCTCTCAGAGGTTGAAAATTGCCAGCAGAGTGAATCCCTGGGCTGCAAGAGGGGTTCAGTTGGGTATGTTGGTGGCCAGCCAGTCTCCATTCCTTTTCATGGGAGAAAGGCCCACTCCGGTGCCATCTAGACCCATTATGGAAAAGGCAGCAGACACTGTTCGCCCTGCTACATAACCATGCCGAGTCCTTCGTAGGTAGGAGGGGTTGAGATGTGCTATATTTCTATGGTACTGTTTTGTAAATAATTCATTATAAATGTCTACATTGGAGGCAACTGGAATAATGAAAACATCCAAAGAATTATTTTTTCTGTCTGTAGCTGATAAACTCTGGGACCTGAGTCTAGTGGCCAGTGGTCACTGGCTCTGTCACTGACTGTATCTACTTGTGTATGTGTGTCCAGCTTAAGGACAGAGACTTTTGGAGAGACAGACACATTTAAAGTTGAGTGACAGTAAGTTTGACCTACTGCTTTTTAAGATACGTTATATATTTCAAGCAATTAGTAGCTGGTACCAGTGAATCTAATTTGTGTCTCTATCCTTTAAAGATAGGTAGTGTTGGTAAATGTAATTTAGTACCCATAGATAAAGATGTTAACATTTATACCAAAAGAAGCACCTGGGTGTAGCAAGGATATTTGTATGTAAACAATAATAAAGCTAATGTCAGGTGGCCCAGTGGTGGGTTTTATATGTACTTTTTACAGACAAAGCATAAGATCTAGAACTAGAGGCCCAGAAAACAGATCTCCTCTTTTTTCCACCTAGTACTTTCCCCACTAAGTCACAGTGTGAAGGTTTGTACCTTGTCATGCCCAAGTTTTGCACTTGGGTGCTGTCAGATCACTGAATTTGTAGAACTCCACAGAGGCTTGCATTGGTCAATAAATGAGAAGTAGAGGTGTTTCCGCCATCAGCTTATGGATGGCCATTAAACTTGCTTCATTGTATTAACACTGGAATACTGTATCCTATTGCCATAGTTAATACGTATATAGATGATTTGTATTGCTTTCATATAGTTTTTATGCCCCCCCAACCTACATTCACTGCTAGTCCTGAACAGAGCTGGTATAGATAGATAGGCATCTAGGCAGGAGTTGAAAATGCAGCTGCTTGTGCTCTCAGACCCACGCTACTGTTGGCCAGTCTGGCCAGAAACAGGTCATGTTTAGCCCTTGAATGGTTGGAAAGGGCTTGAGACTATGAGGCGACGCTGCCTAGGATTTTGCTTGTTTCTTTGCTTTGCTATAAAAGTAAAAATCATGTGAAATGATTGTTTTATTTAGTGTAAGAAATGTAGTTGTCCCTTCTCTCTGGGTCCTAGTCCCAATTTTCTTTTGTTCATTCACTTATCACCTGTCAAGGAGTGGTTCCTTAGCAAATGCCTGTCTCTCGGCCCAACAGGACAGTCCACCTTCCTGAAGAAGACACCGTATAGCTAAGGGGCATTGTCTGGCCTTACCCAGCAGTATGGTCTCCACTGACCTGTGCAGCCTTGGGGAAGGGGTCCCAGGCCCTAGACCTTTTCCAGAAAGATCTTGAGTGTGGTAGACTGACCCTCCTTTGAACGCCTGTGCACAGAACCCACCAGAGCTGGGTGTATTCCCAGAGTCCTGCTGCTCAAGATGCCCTGCAGTGGTCTCACTGCCCCCGCAGAAGACTGAGCTCTCCCTGGCTGATGCTGAAGTACCTGGGCTCTCTGGGTACCCAGTGGGAGCACCAAGTCAGGCCGTAGCCCCACCGAGTGGCCCCCCCCACTCTTGCTGTTTCTAAATGTCTCTTCCCTAGTAAAATGGTATGACAGAGGAGAATCTAAAACATGACCCTTGTCTTGTAAGTAGCTTGCCATGTTGCCCACAATCAACATATGTAATTGTTTCCAACAATTTTAGAGCCATTTTCTACAAGTCTACCAATGCTGGGAACACACATGCCCTTCATTCAGAGGCTCATCCTGACAGTCTGGTCTTTTTAATTATTTGAGTCTTCCTTATTTTGTTTTGTTTTGCACAAAAGTGTAGTTCTATGTAAAATATCATAAGTTGTCAGACCACAGAATCAGCTTTTAGAGCTAGAAAAAATTTAAAAATTATGAGAGAAATTTATATCTTAAATGTATTTTGAAGTTTTATTTATTTTTGAGAGAAAGAGAGAGACAGTGTGAGCAGGGGAGGGTCAGAGAGAGAGGGAGAGACAGAATCGGAAGCAGGCTCCAGGCTCTGAGCTGTCAGCACAGAGCCTGACGCGGGGCTCGAACCCATGAACCATGAGGTCATGACCTGAGCTGAAGCCGGACGCTCAACTGGCTGAGCCACACAGGTGTCCCAAAATTTATATCTTAGAAGTACTAATCATTAAAGATAACTTATGTAAAAACAAATAGTATCATGTTTTCCTCCTTTTGCACTGTTCACCCCCTACTGCTTCTGGCTATAGTATCCCTAATGTTCTGAGAAGAAAGGTAGTCTTAGTTGGGAATTGCTTTGAATGCTTTGGAAATATTTTCCAGTATTTGAATAGTATCCTTTCATTAAATCATACAACACTCTTACTGGCTCATAATATAAGAGCTTTTCTTCTTTCAGCAAGAAACGGAGGGAGGCCAAGATTCAGTGTTTTTTTTTTTCTTTGCTGCACCAGGAAATCCCAGTGCAGCGCTCAGAGTAGAATATAGTTTCTTTACTTTGTCCATCAGTGGGTCTCTCTATTTTAGACAAAAAGAGTACATAGAATAGGCCGAGGGTGGCAGAGGTAAAAGCCACAGTCATGCCCACCCATGCCCCTGGCCCCTGGCCCCTGTGGTCCTTAGAAAGATGAACGCTTGTTAGCTTAGGCCTCCTTCAACCTCTGTTGGGCCCTTGCTTCCTCCTTACCCATATTCTGGGCAATCCGAGAGGTCCTCGCTTCCCGAGAATGTACTGGCAGTGCCCTGCTGTACAGAGGCAGACGCGCTGATAACCCTAGACATAGTGGCTGCCGTGCTGCTGTCCGCAGATGCGGAGTGGCTACCCGGAGGCCATCTTCCCTGTGTTTGGAGGACAGCTGACTGCAGGCATTACCTAGCAACAAAAAGAGCGGGAGTCGGGCAGGGAGAAGAAGTGAGATGGTTGTTATTAATCATGCTGAGATGATGCGTTGTGGTTTAAAAATGGAAAAGGAAGGGACCGATTAAATATCGACATTTACTGTATTCCAGCTGTGGTTGCTTTTGGCTTGTCTGACACGAAAACATATATTCACTGAAAGGGGAAATAAAATCTTTATCTAACTTCTGCTTCAAAGAGCTTCAGTTAAAAAAGAGAGAGAGAGCTTAATATGATTCATTTCCAGCCTGACCTCAGTTGAAGAGTTTAGTTATTAGTCTGCGAAAGCTTTTTCTTAGTATGTCCACTGAAACAAATTCAATCTTAAGAGTTCTCTCAAGTCGATGTTTGAGTTTTATAAAGCAAGTAAAATAAATCTTCTCTTATACTGCATGTTGACAGTATGTCTATACTATAAAAATATACATTAAATAAACAACATTTATAGTGGAAACTTGAAGAAAATATGTAACCTGTAGGAGGTTTAGCTGTTCCCCTGCCACTGCCTTCCAGGATATAGGTCTTATCAGTGAATTATTAAGTGATTGTTAAGCAAGTCCTGTAAAATGTTAATTTGTAATTCAGTTGTCTTCTCTCTGTACATGTTATCCTTCAAGGCCACTTTTTCCTGTTTACAATAGTGAGAATAAACCTAATGAGCTAATATTCACCCTGGCCTTAGTACCCTTGGCCTCTTGGCACAGTGTTTAGGTGGCTTTTAAGGTCTTATTTGGCATCCATTTTCAAGTTCGCCAAGTTTTCACAGTGAGTAAATCATTGTCTGACAAAATTACCTTTGAATGTAAATGTATAGGACTATTCAGAAGGGCTCACGTGGTGGGATTCTGAGGAAAGACTATTAAATTTCCAAACTACATCAATAGATACAGAGTTTCATCATAGAAGAGAAATTAGAAATCATTAGAAATCTCATGGCCTCATTCTGTAAATTGGGAAACAGTTTCAATTCCAGTGTCAAAATGGTGAGCATAGATGTGAGACAGGAGATACGGAATTGAGAAAGGAATTGAACCCAAATCTCTTCTGTTCTTAGTTGACAAATCTCAGAGCCTAAAATTCTACTGACAAATGAAATTGTAAATGAATCTCATCTGTTTCTCTATGCCTGCCTTCAGTCAACAAATGTTTTCTATTCATCAGCCTAAGAAACAGCTTTGGTGCTGTCACTCTCAGTGGGTCCATTTATTTATCTTTTAGAGAAAATACAAGGGCATATTTTTTTCTCCCTTCCTGAAGTATGGGATGGTGTTCTTGAAAGGGAGTTGTAATATGGCTTAGTAGAAAGGAAAGAAATACATCAAAGATTCTTAAATGTTCCCTTAACTGCCTCTCAGAATTGGCCCAATGACCTGTAGAGTCACTGAGATGGGTCAGGAATAGGTTAATAAAATTACAAATTCTAGAACAAGAAAGGACCTCCAAGATAATCGGGCCTAGCCTCTGTCTTCAGGTAATTAAGGTGTTAATTTTGTACTGAGATGACAGCTGAAACTCAGAGGGATTATATGCTCCACCTAGATCACATAGTACAACCATAAGCACTGTTGTTTTATAAAATTAAGTGAGCTCGCAGATCTGCATTCATCTTCTAGCTCAATGAGCTTGCCTTTGCCTTCCCTGCCAGCCTCTTTGTGGAATTTTTTCCCTATTGATTCTCCCCACCCCACCCCCACCCCTGCTTTTTAAGGTCCCTCTTTTAATTCTGTAAGAAACCCCAGGCTCTCCCCGATCTCCTGGCACCCCTCTGGAGTCCCCTGCTTGGCCTGGAGGAGATCAGCTGTGTCTGGAGGGACAGGAAGAGTTATTATGCCGACGACAGGCACCAGCTGTTCTGCATTGGTACCAGTGAGAACACAGGAGGAAATGAGCACCAGTGGCAGCTTGGAAGATTTAGGTTAAGCATAAGGAAATGAATCCTGAGTCCTGAAGACTGTCAGGAACTAGAGTAGATTGTTAAGGAAGATTGTGGAATCTGCTACTCTGGAAAAACAACAAACACACCTTAAAAATAAGGCAGGCTTGCCACCCAGAATGATTTTAGAGGGGTCTGCTTGAAGCTAGGGGGTAAACCAGATGACCTCCCATCCCCCCTCTTGATTCTATTAAAAGATTTGCAGGGGATGAGGTTTCCACAGTCAGTAGCACAGTCTAATGCTTAACAAGTCTTTTGTTGAAGATATTAATACCATCTTTTCATCTGACCTAAATCTTTCCTGTGGAAGTTAAGCCATGCTCCCAGTGGGGATGAAGAGCAGAGGAGATCAGAATTCAACCTTGAAAGTATCCAGTTAAATTTAGAGTGTTTAGAGTGAGGGAGACTCAAGAATCGGCACTGAACTGGGTCGCATCATTCAGTGGTTTCAGAGACGGTTATCACAGAACCTTGACTCTTGGTTTTGGTATTAGAGTCAAAGGCTGCCACGGTGGGGGTAAAGGAGTGTGATTTCAAGGTTTGTGGCAATTACCACCAAACCACTGCATTAATGTGAGCCAAAATTAAAACCACATAGTATAAAATGTCATGCTCACACGTTTATTTGCTGTAGCAAATCTGAAAGCGGTCAGCTCTACAACCAGCACCTTGGCGGACTTGAGGATAGACAACCAAGTAGCACAAGGATCAGAACCTCTTCATTAATCTTTTTAAAATGGTGTTTTTTATTAGCTTAACAAAACATAAAAAATGTGCATGTATTCAGGAAATGCAATAAGATGAATTAATGAGTTTTAAAGCTATAATGTTCAATTAATTAGTAATTTCCATTCAGCCTGTTGCCCGACTCATAATAAGCATTCTCCAGTCTAAATAAAATTTAGACTGATTCTCTTTGGGGAGTTTTATTTAGCTTCTTTTTATTACAGCTTAAAAAAGGGCCTTTTAGCATTTCTGAATGGGTGGCTACTGTACATTTTCAGCCTTTCTTAATTATCACCATTTTTCAAAAGCAGTTCACTAAGCTCTGTAAGAAGATACAAGTGACTTTCATGTCATAATATCAGATCAAAGTACATTTGGGGAGCCTTAATTTTCTTGTATGTGACAAAGGTCCCCCCTTTTTGGAAGAAATAAGGATGACTTCTGAAAACCAAAGCTACAGTGAAAAGAAATATTTTGTTGGGAGGGAGGGAGAACAGGAA
The DNA here is from genome assembly GCF_006229205.1 of Suricata suricatta. Classification (NCBI taxonomy): domain Eukaryota; kingdom Metazoa; phylum Chordata; class Mammalia; order Carnivora; family Herpestidae; genus Suricata; species Suricata suricatta. The sequence continues at coordinate 63,114,808 of NC_043713.1, read as the reverse complement.
AAGTCTTTTCAGCTGTCGCAGTGAGAAGATGCCCAGGTGAGAATGACATTGAAGAAATCCTTTTGAGCACACACCTTCCCCAGCTGTGGAAAACCTCAAAGACTCCATTTCGTTTTCACCCCCAGTTCTCCTTCCAGTACACTCTTGGGACAAGCAACTGGGTCGCACTCCTCTAAGATCTTACTACCATCGTTTCCACTTCTATCTCTAGTTCCCATCTACAATGAGTCACCTTCCTGATTCATAGGGAATCTTGGCTTCTTATTTATATATATGTTGTACAAGACTTTGAAATTTGAAAATGTTAGGAATAACTTGAAACTCTTTGCTTACAGAGAGCTGTTTGATCTATTCTTATAAGTTTATTTATTTTGAGAGAGAGAGAGAGAGAGAGCAAAGCAGGGGAGGGGCAGGACAGAGAGAGAGAGAGAGAGAGCAAAGCAGGGGAGGGGCAGGACAGAGAGAGAGAGAGAGAGAATCCCAATCAGGTTCTACATGATAGTGCAGAGCCTGATGTGGGGCTCCAGCTCATGAACCATGAGATCATGACCTGAACTGAAACCACCTGAGCCACCCAGGTGCTCCGGGTTGTTTGATCTTTTAAAAGAAAAACAAAACCCATATTCAACTCATGGAATCACTGTGTGTAGATGTTAGCAGTTAACTTGGTTGGGTTGGCCCTAACCAAGGACCAGAATACCATCCTTCTCTTTATTTTCTCATCTTTGGTACATTTGAGGCATTGTCTCCTGATTCCCTTCTTCAGAGCTCCTCCTTCTTTGTGAGATGATGTAGGTGATGTCAGAGTGCTGAGGTATGCATCTCTCTCTCTCTCTGTCATTGTAGGATGATGTTGGGTTTCAGATGCTGTTTTTTGTTATTTACCCAAGTGCTTCCTTTATGGTGCCTTTTGCAGGAAGATTTTACCTTGGCATCATGCTTTCTTGCCCCTTCTGGGAATAATGCCTAGGCGAGGAAAGCATTATTTTCAACTCTTTGATGAGAGGCGATAAGATTGGTGAAAGTTTGACCATCCATTGTAGGTGGTCCTTCATGAACCCATGTGAAGTTTGACATTCAGTTGCTGACTAACAGAACAAAAGTCCTATCCTTTTAACTGAATCAAGGCTGGCATCAGAGGCACCATCCAGTAACAACAGGGAAAATTGAAATTAAAGAAGCCCTGCGCATTTCAGTAAATGCTTCTGTAAGCTCATATGCTGTGACATAAATGTGTATTGTTGACAGTAACCACAGAGACAGATCATCAAGGGACAAGTCATGGGACATGCTCAGTATCGGCACCGGGTGCCCATAATTGGTGAGGCCATAAGCAGGTCATCAAGGCATATTTGGATTTTTTTATAAGAAGGAAAAAATCATCAGCAATCTACCACATTTCTAAATATTACAACTATTCGGGTAGCTTGAAGTGGGCTTCAAGCCCCACCTACCTACCACCCCTCACCCTTCTCACTGACAGGATGAAATGGGGGGAACCCTGAGTATGCTTCCAGATTTACAGCCACTGGGAGAGTTGTGCAGCTCAGAGTATGTGAAAGGGACTGCAGGTCAGTGCTGTGGCCGTCATTGTTAGGGGAGGATGGGATGGGGAGCAGAGGTTGGGGGGGGGCTTGCTTTTTTTCCCTCCTATACCTGCGAATGTGATTTCAGCAAAACCCCTGTTTTTCTATCTTCAGTCTTAAACAGGTATATGGCTGAGTATTAATATTAATGAGCATAATAACAATAATAAAACTGGCAGCAGCATCAAATGAATGTGGTCTCCTGCAGTAGAAATATTTACCCGATGTGTCCTGCCAGTTAGAGAGATTTTGGCATTAAACCTAGACATTACCTCATCCTCCTGGGCAGACAGCCGATTTCAATGCTAAGCAAGTCTGCCGAAGTGAAGAGCTGAGTACCTGCCTGATTAACTGCATAGCCTCAGACCCTGGTTGCAAGTGATTTTCTTGAGCAGGTCTGTCTGTCTGTCTGTGTCTCTCCCTCACTTCCTTTCTTTCTCGTTGCACCGCTCCAGAGGGTTGTCGTTGTTTTCTAACTGTGCTGATATATATATTTTTTTAATCTTGAAGGGCACCCTGTGAAAAGGTCTGCCAGCCAGGTAGGCAGATATTAATACACATAGAAATCTGAGAGGTTAGAATTAGGGGGAAAAGTGAAGTGCCCATGGCTGTGTGCACACACACACACACACACACACACACGCACACACGCACACTCGAACACGCACACACACACGCACACGCACACGCACACACACACACGCACACGCACACTCGAACACTCTCGAACACTTGCAAGCACTCATGCTCATCTGTAAGATTCAGTCAGGGACAGGGGAACAAAACTGGTTTTTTTGTTTGTTTTAATGCATGATAAATAAAGGGACATTCCACAATGATGAAGGTTTTATTTCAGGATCTTTCACAACTAAAATAATATTTCAAAACACTGGCATTGTACTAAAAAACTGTTTTTGCTACTTTCAACCTAAGAGAACATCACACTTAAAATTCTTTTATTCTGTTGGCCTTAAAGCACTTTGAAATTAGTGGTTCATGACAGAGGTTCAGGATAAACACAGCAGACAAATCTAGGTTAGAAAGTAAAATCTTTGGGTAGTATTGAAAATATTGAAAAGGTTTTGAATTGTCACCTAAGTACCAAATATTCATCCCGTAAGTTTTCCAAATAGGGTCTGGGGAGCCACCCCACCTGCTCCCAGACCAGCTTATTATGTTTTCATTAGCTCTTGACTCAAAGTTTCATACCATACAGGTTTTGTGTTATTACTACTAAGTGAACTAATTTTATCAATTGGTATCACATCTTCTAAAATTCCTTCCCAAAGCTTAACAGTTCTTATGTTGGCCCTGATTTTTAACCAGTTCTTAGGACTATACTGAGGTATATTTTGTGATTAGTTTTTTCCTAAAATGCTTTTATTTGGGTTTAAGTTGTACTAATTCCTTTATACACTCACAATTGAATACTAATTATTGGCCAGTGAATTACCAAATTTTTGAGTGTGAAGTTCATTCTAGCCCCCAAGTCATTTAAAAATGTGATTCTGGGGGCACCTGGGTGGCTCAGTCGGTAAAGCATCCGGCTTCAGCTCAGGTCATGATCTCATGGTTTGTGGGTTCAAACCCCACGTCGGGCTCTTTGCTGGCAGCTAGCTCAGAGCCTGGAGCCTGCTTCTGATTCTGTATCTCCCTCTCTCTCTGACCCTCCCCTGCTCGTGCTGTCTCTCTCTGTCTCTCAAAAATAGATTAAAAAATTAAAAAAAAATTTTAATGTAATTCTGTATGTGCTAAGCTCATAAGTATATGGTTTTTCTATCTAGTAAATTCTTAGATATTTGTTAACTCTTTACCAAAAAAAAATAATGTGTTGAGAACAAGATAAAGTAACTTGCTGCTGGGGCAGAATGAGCCAAATTCTGTAGCTCTGCTTCCCACACACTCTCAGCCAGTTTGGGCTCTGACTGTCCGGAACCCATAGGGACACTGGAGCAGGACTGCCCACTGGGAGAACTGTTTGGGCCAAGCCCTGGAAGTTCATCTGCCTATGAAACAGGTTTTCCGAGTGTTTCAGCCTGGATTTTGACTTTTCCCCAGTGTCCTCAAAGAGTGCAGCCATCTGGGAATCATCCATAGACCGAGCAACCGCATGTTCACAGGCTGAGATCCGTTCTCATCAAACAATTCACTATAGGCTATTTGGGGAATGGATTTCTTTCCAGCTTACGGGGGCTGTATGTCCAGACAGTTGTAGGTCAGTGGCTGCAGCAAATGCCTGTTGTAATGGAAGGAATTTGGGGGAAATGCTGGAGTATGAAGGGTGACAGCAGGGTTTGTTGTAGAAATCAGGATTATATACTTGTATTAATATGAGCATAGGTACTCATGGCATTACAGGGAGTTTTAAGTTTTGACTATACGTGAGTTGTGTCTCTTATGGTTCGTTTATGGCCACAATCAACTGATGATAGGTGATAAAAATGTTTATAATTTATATACCTAAAAGTGGAGATTGATACTGAATTTTTTAAAAAAGTGTTAAAGCTTTAAATTTTATTTAAGTTTTTATCTTAATTCCAGTTAGTTAATGTACAATGTTGTGTTAGTTTCAGATGTACAATATAGTGATTCAGCACTTCCATACATCACCTTGTTTCACCAACTAAGGGTAACTTTTTTAAGGTTTTTAATTTATTTTTGAGAGAGAGACAAAGCACAAGCAGGAGAGGGGCAGAGAGAGAGGGGGACACAGAATCCAAAGCAGGATCCAGGCTTTGAGCTGTTAGCTCAGAGTCCAACACTGGGCTCATACCTATGAACCATGAGATCCATGACCTGAGCCAAAGTCAGACGCTTATCCAACCGAGCCACCTGGGTGCCCCAAAGGGTATTTTTTTTAAACTTATTTTACTCTATGCCTTATTTTCCTCAGTTACATGGAAGATGTCCCTAAATACTGTTATCAGTGGTATTACTGACAACGCAGCTCTTCATGCTCCAGCAACATTTCTATTCTGTGCGGCCTTTGAAAATCCTTCCACAGGTAGTTGGCAGTCTGCCATTGCTTCCAGCACACAGCACGTCTCCTCACCACCGGGCACCAGAACAAGTGGTTGACTTGTATAGGGTTCCCTCTCTTAGATAAAAGTACCCTAAATACTCTAAATGGGAATTGGGATTTTTAAAAATCTTATTTTTCTAATTTGAATATTAGATAAGGGATACAGGTAAGAAAAGGAAAGAAGAAAAAGGATCAGAAGGGAACTTCCTCACTATAAAATAGGTCTGTATATTCCAGCAGCTCAATATAAGATCAAGAACCACAAGCATGGGAAGTACAAGCATAAATGTGCTAGAGAAGACCCAGACAAGCAAAGCATGTGTGCATTATGAACGAGGCATGTTCTGAAGTGAATTTTGTTCTATTCTGGAAGGGTGTTGTAAGTTGTACATCAGGCAGAAGTGAGAAAGGAAAGACCAAGACCATAGGTTTAGAGAAGAGTGTCTATTGCACACTGAAGGATAAATAAGTAATAAAGAATTCACCTTTTCTCCTCTGCAAAAGGCAAGAGTCTGAGTTATGATGTATCTGGTCACTGGTTAATAGTCCTTTGCCAACCTTCCCACAAAGACAGTCCCGTTTTGCCATTGCTGTTTGTGATAGATTCTGATGTGGGACCATCCCTCCTTTGTAAGAGATGCCACCCTTCCCACCAGAGGGCCTAGACAGGTTGTGGAGGGGTGGGCAGAGAAGGTGGCTTGGAGTTGGAAGAACCATCTAACTGCCATGTGGCTTGGACAAGTCACTTAATTCCTATCTCACAGGGTTGTCATGATGGCTTATACTACAAGTCCTGGCACACTCTTATGACTCCCAAGATATGGTGGTTGCTTCTGAATATAGAAATGTAATAATGTCTCTTAATTCCCTTAGGTTGGAGGAGCTGGTCACCCATAACCTGTCTCAGTTTGTTTCTACCAACAGTAAAAAGGTGATTTTTTTTTTAAGGTCAGCCACACTAATAATCATGGGGAGAATTACAATGGCTTCTTGACCTTTAAACATTTTTGGTCAAAATATTAAAAACTCTCTTATTATCAATTATAAATATATAGGGAAATGACAAATGAAAGTAAAACTAATATTTAGTTTATTATAATTTAAAATGTTAGGAACAGCGAGAATTAAACTGTTTTTTTTAACTTTTAAATGTTTATTTGTTTCTGAGAGAGAGAGCAGAGAGAGAGGGAATCACAGAATCCGAAGCAGGCTCCAGGCTCTAAGCTGTCAGCACAGAGCCCGATGTGGAGCTCTAACTCATGGACCATGAGATCATGACCTGAGCCAAAGTCAGGTGCTTAACTGACGGAGCCACCCAGGTGCCCTTAAACTGTTCTGTTTCTTCGTAAAATGTATTAAGAATAGTTTGAACAGAGTCTGCTGTCTCCTTCCTGTCCTATGACTTATGATATGGAACAGACGTTTTTTCCTGTGCCCTGATAGATTGTCATACTCCTTTCTCAGTCTGGGTCAGCTCCAGCATTTTACCCTTTGTGCTTTCAGTGTTGTGAAACATCTCTGAGAGTTCTTTTAATGTAAATTTTTTGGGGCACCATCATTTCCTCTGGGTCAGCCTTATCCTTTTTGTCACAACTACTTTCCTCCTTTATGTCAACAGGTTTGCCTTCACTGAGTTTTTCTAGCTGCATATCGTAAGTCTAGAGCAGCATTGGAGGGTTACTCTGCCCACCATCAGCTATTCCTTCCATACTTTCACTTACGGTAGATTCAAATTTCACTTCCAGCATTTTCACTTTGTATTGCTTCTTACCTTTGTTGGCTGGTTCTCTCTTCTGATTACCCATTTTTGTAAAATGGCATGTATGTACCCCTGGGGACACAGGACACAGGACACAACACAACTACACCCTTTACTGTTTATGTGTAAATAACAGCTGTGTGGTGACCAATCACAAGCAGATTTTGAAGAAGGTGATGTGATTGGTTACTGATCATGATGGTCAGCTGTAATTTACATAATGATTTGTGGACTAAAGAGCTAGCTGTAGAGTTGTACTCTATGCAATTATTCATAGTCAGTATACTCTGTTAATTGTAATTTGAACTGTGTTGTTTGGGAATGGTGTTATTTAAAGTATTTTTTTCATATCTGAACTGTGTATAAAGCAAGGATAGCCTGTACTCACATCTTGAATAGAACAAGTAATATGTTTCATGGGAATAAGAATCACGACTTACAGTTAAAACTAGAATCAATAAGATCTAGCAATCAGCTGGAAGACTTTTTGCATGTGACTTATCCCTTTGGGTCTCAGTTTTCCCTGCTATAAAAGGCTGGATGACTTTACAATGTCTCTTCCAGCTCTAAAATTATTTGATTGTACAGTATAGTGGCACTTTAGAAAGACTTCAAAAGAAAATCCTATGAAGATGGTTAAAGGGTGGAAAAGGAGACCTCTGAAGAAAGGTTATGACAACTAAGTTAGCTTTCCTGACATATTGATTGTCAGGTTGCAGGACCTTTTGAGGTTCACACCCAAAGCCGAGTGAGTACCTTTCCATCTCTGTAACTGAGAGTGGGGGCTTCAGCCTAAAGGATGAGGGAAATACAGCTTGCAGAGGGTGAAAAAAACAGGGAAGAGGTGTAAATGTGGTGCTGAAGGGGTCGTTTAATATACTTGGGAAACATAGAATTGAAGTTAGGTCCTCCAAATGAAAGCTAACACACTGAAGTTAGGGAAATGGAAATAATTTCTGAGAGCAAGGTCTTTGAGCATGGACTGGGTAACTCATGGAAACTGTCAGTCTTGTGTCGCTTGTGTCTTTAAAAAAAGGATCTGTGAGGAATGGTCTGAGTGTAGCCCAAGAAACAAAGAAGATAAAACTGGACAGGTTCAGAAGGCCTGTTCTCCACTGTGATTTTTTATCCTGTTTCTGAAAAGAGAAAGCAGAATATTCTCAAAAAGAATCACACAGCTAGCAGTTCACTCCAAAATGGGCATGCTTTTCAAAAATTATGGATAAAGAAAATATATATCATGAATCCTGTCAACTCCTGAGGGGCGGAGGTTTTCCCAGAGGACTGACTTGGAAATATTGGGATGGGAAAATGAGCAATTGGATTTTAACCCACTAATATGGAAGGCATTTAGCATCGGTATAGTTACCATAACACCATCCAGCAGTATTTCTCTCTTTTTAAACATGCTGTATTAGGAAGTATTGGCTCTCAAGAGTAAAAATTCCTAGACCTAAAACAAAGAAAAGACCTTAGCTTCCCTTTTCTTTCCTTGACTTAGCTCCCACAAATCAGACTATATTAGGAACTGCCCCAAATAATGTCTTTACTGTCATTGGCACTGGGAAAGATGTTCCAGAGGCTGCCCGATATAAAACATCTGGAGTGTACATTATTGTAACTGTTTTTGCATTTAGTCGAAGACATTCTAGGGATTTACCCAAAGGATACAGAAGTGCTGATGCATAGGAGCACATGTACCCCAATGTTCACAGCAGCACTGTCAACAATAGCCAAATCATGGAAAGAGCCTAAATGTCCATCACCTGATGAATGGATCAAGAAGATGTGGTGTATATATATATACACACACACACACACAATGGAGTACTATATGGCAATGAGAAAGAATGAAATATGCCCATTTGTAGGAAAGTGGATGGACCTCCAGGGTGTCATGCTAAGTGAAATAAGTCAGGTGGAGAAGGACAGATACCATATGTTTGCCCTCAGGTCTAACAGGAGAAACCTAACAGAGGACCATAGGGAGGGGAAGGGAGAAAGAGAGTTGGAGAGAGAGAGAGGGACACAAATCATGAGAGACTATTGAATACTGAGAATGAACCGAGGGCTGAAGGAGGAGGGGGAGGGAAGAAGGGGGTGATGGTCATGGTGGGGGGCACTTGTGGGGAGAAGCACTGGGTGTTATATGGAAACCAATTTGACAATAAACTATTATTAAAAATAAATAAATAAAATTAAAAAAATTCACAACATGGAGTACTTTCACTGCTTCTCACTCAAGTTCTTCGGATTCTCTTCTACCAGTCATTGTGTTTATCTAAGATGGTTTGGAAGGCAAACCATAGTGTTTTATTTTTAAATATGATTTGCTTCTGTTTCTTTTGATGATTGTCTCTTACGTTGGACTTCTGGGATGAATATAGACTTAATAAGGAACTGTGTCTATATTTTAGCTATACTATTTTTTTTAAGTTTATTTATTTATTTTGAAGACAGCAAGCACCTGAATGGGGGAGGGGCAGAGAGAGAGAGATACTCCCAAGCATGCTCCATGCTCTCAGTGCCGAGCCCAACATGTGTCCTGATCTCACAAACTGTGAGATCATGACCTGTGAGATCATGACTTGAGCCAAAATGAAGAGTTAGATTCTCAACTGACTGAGCCACCCAGGTGCCCCTAGCTCTACCATTTTTTAACCCCTCAGCTGCACATCTTTTGTGGCATGAAATACCAGACTAAAATAAGGACTGTCCTCCAGAGTCACAATGTAGGATTGATCTCTTTGATCCCTGTGACTTAATAGTTGCCTGATGATCCATGGCCTTGTTTCTTATGAATAACTTTGTAAGAAAATATTCCAAAACAGGAATGCTCTACATGGGTTTTATAAGGCACTTACCATGAGTTTCTAGAGTAGAAAAGGTAGGGAGCTCACAATTTTGATGCTGGGTTTCTTTCAAATGTTGATGCTTTTGAATGTGTGTTATGTCCATAATAGGTTTGCCACTTTTGTCGTTGACATGCTGGGTTCATACTTCCTTAGATTCATTGACTAATATTATATACTTCATAGTTACTGTGTTAAATTGCCTTGATCAATTCTTGCTTGAACAGTCTTAGAAAACTAATGACTATCACATTTAACTTGAGAAAATTGGAGATTGATTTTTCCTAGTATTCTGTCTCCTTCCACTTCTAGTTAACCATAACTGCATCTTTAATTTAATTTAAAAATTTCCATCTATTATTTGAGGGTTAATTAGGTTCAAATACTGTCCTGGGTATTTTAAATCAAATTCCCATTGACTATAATATTTTGGAGTGTCAAATTTTGCTTGAAGATAACTTTGACAACATAGATTACTTGCCACAAATACAGAAAAATAAAATTCTTTTGACCTACATATTACCCTCGGGAAGATATCCCATCTTCTCTTACTGCATTTGGACTTCAGAGATTGTGCTCTGAGTTACCAGCTGAAGAGAACAGTGGCTCCTATTGGACTACTACAGACACCAGTTGCCCAGCGGCAATTCTTTAAACTAATAAGGCCCCAAACTGCCCAGAGGGCCTGCTCAGCATCAGAGCAGGATCTTGCAGGATTCATAGGCTTGATAAATGTTTATGCTTTGATTAACAGATCATCCCAGTCTGCCCTACATTTTGTGTTTTTTCTGGATAGTCTTGCCCTGTGGTCACAAAGGTGGTCCTGAAGGGGCTATGATCTCTGTACCATTCCTGCTACATGTTTCTATTCAGTCTGGTACTAGTTTCTGGAATGTAACTTGTTTAGTGTTTCAGAAAGCATTTAGACAGAAGAAGACAAGTCATATTTTCCACATTATTACTATGAGCTAAACAGAAGATATTTTTGTAGGTGGGCAACTTTTTCCTTCATGAATTTTTTTTTTTTTTTTTTTTTGCAGTACAGAAAGAGTTAAGAAATGGTTAAATTACATGCCTCTTTCCCTTTTTCCATTAGGGAAAATTCAAACTTCAGGAGCTTCAGATGTTCTTTAGGGGGTGTGGGCTTTGGACCCATATCAGCTCATAGGTAGCTGAGACTTTCACCTTTTAGCTTTCTTGATCATCATCCGTTCATGGCATCTCAGTTTACTGTGATCTTGAAGAACTTTTGCTGAGTTTTCTTGCCACGTAGAGGATGTCAGGGCCTTAAGCCTTGTTATACTTTGATTTCGCTAGAGTGTGTTAGAGGGTATTAACAGAATCCCTGTCAGACCAAGGTAACAGTGAAAGGTGGATCCTAACCTGGCACACATCAGCTTATCCTTTTAAGTTCGCAACGTCAAGAGAGTTTAGTAATCCAGTTGATGAAGACTCTTATTCCAAGTCAGAACTTGGAGAGATTGTAGACACATTGGGATTCACAACAGAAAGTAATAAAGGTTTTTTTCAGCTATAAGGCTCACAGGGTGTCGTTGTGGATAAATGCAGGCAGCTGGGGTGATGAAAAGAGGATGATTCACACAGTGTCAGAGTTATGTCTCTTTCCTGCACGAGTTTCACCATTTCTAAATGGGAAGGTGAAGAGATTGTAAATTACTATTATATTTCATTTATAGCATGTTGCATGTATTAACTTTTACATTTACTTCTAGTAAACCCTATATAGTTCTCATTCTATAATATGGACCCACCTGTTTTCATAGAGTCCATAATATCTTTGGAGTGCTAAAGTCCTGAGTTGAATCCTGACCCTTCCATGACCAAGTATGTGACCTAAATAGAGTTAACTTACTTTCTTTTAACCTCAGTTTCTGTACTATATGACAAGCTAATAAATGGATTTCATGGAATTATGTAGGAATTAAGTGAATGCAAATAAGTCACTGAGCACAATTTCTAATCTATAATAGCAAAAAGTATTAATTCCATTTCCTTTCTCCTTCCCTCCCTTTAAGAGTTCAGAGTTAAATGTCTCATTCTTGTTTAATTAAACAGATATCTGAGTTAGGTGGGCCTAGCTGACAGAATAATCCAGATTCTGGGGTATAAAATAGAGATGGGGCCAGCCCAGGATGGCCACGGTATCCCTAATTGAATCTTGACTCTATTTTGAGTTAGTGTTTGTGTCTTTATGTAAATTCATTTGAAGAAGCTATGGGTCCACTTGGTACTTTAAATTCTACTTTGAGCGACAGTGACTCTGAGCCCATTCCAGAATCAAATTTAACCAATGCAGATTGATGCTCTCAGCACATACATCACCCCAGAGATGAAACCCAGGCCTGTGTTGCTGTCACAGCCTTTTCCAGTTTCCCAGCGAGTAGGTTAGAGTTCCAGGTTCAAGCTGTCTGTTCACATCTGCCTCATCTTGCTGTTTATAGAGGAGCAGGATACAAAGGCTCTTCCAAGCAGCAAAATGTAACTTTGCTGTAATTAAAAGGCATATTAGCTAAAACCTCATTTTTCTCTCCTGTTACTACTATTGGCTCAGCACTGACAATATTTTAGCGGGTGGGTAACTTTTTTCTTCATAGATATTTTTGAGATGTTTATATAGTTAGGAAGAGGGGTGCCTGGGTGGGTCATTTGGTTAAGCATCAGACTTTGGATCACATCATATGTGATCTCACAGCTCATGAGTTCGAGCCCCACATTGGGCTCTGTGCTGATAGCTCAGAGCCTGGAGCCTGCTTCAGATTCTATGTCTCCCTCTTGCCCTGCCCCTCCCCTGTTCATGCTCTGTCTTTGTCTCTCTCAAAAATCAATAAACATCAAAAAATTTTTAAAAATAGGAAGTAATTACATTACATGAGTGTTAAAGGGTTGACTGTTGTTAGAACACAAATGGTGGAGGACAGTGTAAATAGTGTTCCCCTATGGAGATGGCTCAGAGAGCACACCTGCTTCTTGCACAACATTGGTATGTACTCTTCTGTTTCACCAGAGCCTGTTTCAGATAATCCCAAATCTATGGTGAGCTGACTGTGGGTGTGAGGGAAAGAAAGATGAATAGTTCGGACTTTGCTTTTTGTAAAGCTTCTAAATATATAGCAAAGGGCAGGAGACAAATAGGGTTCTGGTCCTAGAAGTAGAGGGTTGCTCTAACATTTCCATCTGAATGTAACTATAAAAGCTAACTTTGTCTTAGAAGCCTTGCAGTTATAGAATGATAGTCTTTAAAAAAAAAAACCTGAAAGCATGTAGAATCCAATATAAAGAAATAAACTTTAAGTTGTCAGATAAAGCAAGCCATTGATGTGACATTTAGGCAGATTTTCTGGAGAGTACAGGTGCTAATGTACAACACTGATGAAGGTCCTCTCATGTTTTACCAATCTCTTGAAGAAATCTCAGTAGACTTACAAATTCAAATGTTTAATTCCCATCACGTAACAATGGTTTCTGCTTTACTTTTCTTAAGACCTAAAAAGAAAAAACATCAGACAATGATATAAGATCTGTAGGGCCAAAAACATTTCTAAATTATATTTAGATCACTACTGCTTGAGGTATTTATTTGCATTTTATGGTGAATGTTTCCTAAGCAAGCTGAAATATTATGATTCCTAAAAGTCTCCATATGTGAGAAAAAAGAATTGTGGGTCTTTGGACCTATATCAAGATTTATTTAGATCGCTTCCTTTTTCCCTGCCCCCCAAACTGAAGGTGGAAATACTGAGGGTGTTGCAAATACATGTTACCATAACAATGTTCTATTAAGATTGAATCTTTATAGCAGCCCTTCTAGCAGTGAAATCATGAATGATCTCTTTTAATGGTGTTCTGAAGATCTCGTCTTTTACGAAGGCTGTAGATCTCAGTGCCGCCCTAGGCATTCCCACCTGTGTTCACTCATCACTTCAGTCTCATAAGCTAAAGAGCCACAATGCTGGTCTAGTGAGTATGTCTTCTTCCTGTCAAGCTGCAGTTGCGGGTATGATTTGTGTAACAGTCCGAGGGTGTAGACAGAACTCTGTCTCTCTGTGGCACCAAGACTCTTCACAGACACATGCTCATATAGTTGGGCTCTTTATTGTTCAGGTAGCATTGTAAATTTCAGTTGTTCCTAAACCAACAGAGCAGTACTTCATATTGACACTAGTTTTGATTCAGAGGCCATGTCTCAGAGTATCAGTGTATTTTGATCCTAAAAAGTTTTCTAAACTCTAGATGAACTTATGTAAAATGGGGATAGATTTGGTACCTCTGGAATGTGGCAACTCACTATGAGTGAAACACCTTGGTGATGCTTCTTGAATGCTGAATGGTGTTTGTTTGGTTGGTAGTTGGTTGGTTTTTGGTTTTGTTTGTTTGTTTGTTTGTTTGTTTTTAAGGAAAATGACCCGTCATCAACTTCAAGCGGTTGGCATCTCTTTTTAAAAAATGGCTTCTTACAAGCACATATTTGTAACATAGTGTGAGGTATTGAGAAACATCACAGTGCAGTGGCCATTCATGTCCCCACCACTCGGTTCAAGCAGAAGAGGGTCACCCCTGCCTTCCCTATCTTGTGTGTGCCTACTCTGGACTCACCCATTTCTCTTTTCTCAGAAGTCAGTACTACTCAGAATTTCTGGTTATCATTTATTTGTTTTTCTTTATAGATTTCCTCATATACATGTGTTCCTAAACAATTTGATTTTTTAAATATGCTTTTAAATTTTATATGATGAATCACAATAGCTGCATTCTTTTCGTCTTTATTTTTCAATGTGTTTCTGACATCAGTCCATGTTGCTGCATGTGTGGTATTCTCCCATATAAATACGCCATTAGTGGCTATATACATTCTCCCAGGGGTAGATATGAGTTGCTTTAAATGTTTTGTTATTGGAAACAATACTGGCAGAAATTTTCTTGTTCTGGTTTAGTGATGCATGTGTGCAAGGGATTCAGTATATGACCTTTGAATGAAATTGCTAGGTCATGGGATTTGTGCACCTTCAATTGTACTGAAAGGCCAAATTGTTTTCCAGAGTTATGAACCAAGGTATATACTTTCACCAGCAGTGCCTAAGTGTTGAGTTTCTTCCTGTCCTCACCAACATTGGACATTGTGAGACTGTTCAATTTTTGTTAGGCTTTTCAGTGTGAAATAATATCTCATTGGAGCTGTAGTTTTCATCTACTTGGTATGTTTATTGGCTATCCTGATTTTTCTGAGGATTACATCTTCAAGTTTTTTGCCCATTTTCTTTTAGGTTGTTTAAGTCAAGATCTGTGAAGTGTCTGAGGTTCCATCCTACTTGCAAGCTAACAGTTTAGCCTGCCAGTTTTATGGATGCTGGCAGAAGACATGAGACTCCTGGATTAGCAACTAAGGACTCTGTTACTTGCCGAATAACAAGCAGCATGAACATCAGCATATTTGCATCATTTCTCCTTGCCCCAAATCCCACTGGGGTGCCAATGGGCCCAGGTGGATGCACATGCAATGGGTTGAATTAGTCCCTAAGTTTAGGGAATACAAATCTTTTCTAACGATGTATTATAAAGGAAGCATGTCCTTCCTTTAGTTTGGAGGGGAATGCATCTTTTATTTTACTGAAGTAAACAGACTTGTCCTTGGCTCCAGAGGGAGACACTATCTTAATCTTGTAAGGTTGCTTCCTATACAGACATTCTTGAAATGATAATCCAGAACAAAGGACAGTTAGTGCTTCTCCTCACAAGATGGGCAGAACCACAAGAGACCCATGGAGAACTGTTTTTCAAAAATATCTACCTGTTGTTTCTACATCTGCTTGGCTTCTGGGGAAATTTCCCCTGAGTACACCAGTCTATTGATCATGACAAAGGCTGGGAACCAAATCCATTCAGTTGGTTTTGTACATCATTTAATTAAGGTTGTTATGAACAGAACAAGACCAACCTACAAAAATGACCTCAGCCTTGACCCTCGGGATCCCAGACCCAACAAGCTGAAGAACTCCCATTAAACCACCAGTCTACCTAAGAAAGTCAGGTGGCTTTTCCTTTCATTTCTCTGTTGACCTTTCCATGTGGCCTGAGGCATTTATCTGGGAATGACAGGGTGGGTCAGTTATTACACAGATTGTCACCCATAGCAACCATGCCCAATGAGGTGAGACTGATCTGAGTGCCTTCCAGAACCAAGAAACCATTGATCACTAAGTTCAGGGACAGATTTTGTTCCACTTTTTCTAATCAGATGACTCCCTTTGTAGGATGCTTATTACCTGCAGGATGCATGTAAATAATTAATCAGTTATTCCTTCAAGAGCTTCTCTGTGTAACCAAGGGTAGCTTCATTTTGGGGAGAGGTACACAGTTGCCAGAGGGTTACATGATCTACTGGGGGTATTTCCTTAAATCTTCAAATGGTCTCATGACCACCACTAAGGTTCAAATCACTGTGTTTTTGGGAAGCTGGCAGATGAATACCTGTCTTTGGAGGTGTATAGTCTTGGAGGCATGTATGGGTCCCCTGGAAAAAAAGTGTTGATTATACTTGTTGGGGCCCCACAAATGGAATAGTTTTTCTCTCTGGCTATTTTTTTAAAGATCTTTATATGTAATATTCTGTTATTTTCTTTTTCTTTTCTTTTTTTCTTTTTCTTTCTTCTACCTCCTCCGCCTCTTTCTTCTCTCTCTCCCCTTTCCCTTCTCCCCTGATCTTTTACTCCCTTCTCTGAATTTTGTGAGATTCCCAAATCTGTGAATTGGTGTCTTCCAGCAGCCATTATCTCTTGAAATAGTGTCTCTATATTGATCTTATTTATCCTCTTCTTATGATTAATTGTATGTTAATTTTTCTCACTCTATCTTCCATATCTCCTATCTCGTCTCTGTATTTCCCATGTCTTTGTACATCCTGGAAAATAATTAGTTCTCTACTACATCCTGGAAAATAATTAGTTCACTGCTCAGCTGTGGCTGATATTAAATCCATGGAATAAGTTTGTATTTAAGTTACTATATTTTTCATTGTAGAAGTTTTATTTTTTTTCAAGTTGGATTGGTCATTTCTTAAAATTGTGTCTGGCTCTCTTTTTTTAACATATTAGACATACTTAATGTGCTTTTCCATACCTGAAGTCTTTGCAAGTCTCATTCAGCTTTCTGTGCTTTTGCTGACTCTCACTCATGGTGCTTTGCTTGTTACGTGTGTGTGTGTGTGTGTGTGTGTGTGTGTGTGTGTGTTAATGTGAGCTTGTATTTCTTAGAACTATGTCTGTGGTCATTCCTAACGCCTAGATTGAAGGGGGGTTCTTCCAGGGGCTACTTGCATTAATACCCACCAGATGTCAAATATCCTCAGCTTTTGATGATTTTCTCTTATTGGCTTGTGTATTTTTGACTCACCCAGAAAGTATGATTTTAGGTTATAAACCTTCCTAAGGGCAAGCTTAGGGTTATAAATTCTCATGGGAGATTATTTTACCATCTACTCAAGAATAGTAATTTTTTGTGTAGTCCACTGGGGTTAGATGGGCACAGGGGTGAGCTTATTTCCAATTCACCATTACACTGAGCATATCTCAAGAGACCCAGTTTTATCCAGTGGCAGTGTTTATTGTTGGACACCACAGTGGAAATGCCCTGCCTAGGCTTTTGTCTACTGTCTACTGTGCTGCAAGAGTCATTAAAATGGAAACATGAATATATCATGTTAGCAAATACTTTTTAGGTGAAAACTTTCAGTGCTCATTGGCTCCCTGAGTGCCTGCTTTCACTTAGTTCCTGAATATTGCTTCTATTTTGAAGATTGTTCATCTGGGGCGCCTGGGTGGCCAGTCGGTCATGATCTCACAGTTTGTGGGTTTGAGACCCACGTCAGGGCTCTGCACTGATGACTCTGTGTCTCCCTCTCTCTCTCTGCCCCTCTCCCATTTGCACTCTGTCTCTCTCTCTTTCTCAAATAAACACAATAAAAACTTTTTTAAAAAGATTGTTTGTTTTCTTTTGTTTAGCACTTTAGTTGTTTCCGGCAGAGGGCAAGTCTGTGGATCTCATTCACTGTATTACCAGAAATGGGATTCATCATTCTTCTAGTTCCAGAAACATTTGGAGTCAGTGTGCCACACTGTCATTGGTTTCCCATAGGGAGTCCACCTCACCACATCCTTTGTCTGCATTGCCTTGAGTTCTCCTTCTTTAGTTTTAATTTTAATTTTATTGAGAGAGAGAATGAGAGAGAATCTAGAGCAGGCTCTGCACTGTGAGCACAGAACCCAGTGCAGGGCTCAGTCCTGGGAACTGTGAGATCATGGCCTGAGCTGAAATCGAGCCAGGTGCTTAACCAGCTGAGCCACCCAGGCGCCCCAGATATTTCTTCTTTTGATTAATTTCCTCAAGGGGGACGTGGCTTCTTCTAAAAAGACTTAACATCCTTCTAAAAGCAGAAATTAAAATTTCTACCATATCTCATAATATACTGTTAAACACTGTAAAAGTGCTGTGGTTGCAAGTGCTTAGACTTTTCATTTTCATGAGCTCCCAAGTTGTTCTAAGGACATTTATAACTAAGCACTGTTGTGTAAAATCGATACTATTACCTATAAGAGCTTCATATTTAAAATATACTTGGAAGTTACTAGGTGAACTAAGATGTGCCCCTAGCTACAGGTGCACTGAAGTAATGAATACACATGAAAAAGAGAGTAGAAAGTGTATGAGTATGTGTGTGTCTGAAAACAGAATAGTTCTTTTTTTAATTTTTTTTAATGTTTATTTTTGAGAGAGACAGACAGAGCATGAGTGGGGGAGGAGCAGAGAGAGGGAGACTCAGAATCTGAAACAGGCTTCAGGCTCTGAGCCGTCAGCACAGAGCCTGACATGGGGCTTGAACTCACAAACCGCGAGATCATGGCCTGAGCCTTGGTTGGACACTTAACCAACTGAGCTGCCGAGGTGCCCCAAAATCAGAGTGGTTCTTAACCATGAGTGTCCTCTAAAGGCCCTGCAATTTGCCAGTTCTTGAAAGTTCACTCATTAGGGGCTCAGGCAATGAAGTAAGTTACTATAATTCCTCAGTGGAATTCATGAGAATGAGTCTAATTTTCTTAACCATTTATTGGAGGCAGCTTACCAAGTCTGCTAAATACTGTCCTTGAGGATCACCAGAAAGTGGCCCAGTTGGCATTCCGTG
Source organism: Suricata suricatta (assembly GCF_006229205.1). Lineage (NCBI taxonomy): Eukaryota > Metazoa > Chordata > Mammalia > Carnivora > Herpestidae > Suricata > Suricata suricatta. The sequence continues at coordinate 63,096,396 of NC_043713.1, read as the reverse complement.
ATGCAGAGAAACATGAACCTAGAATACTAGTGGGGACAAAGAAGAACAGCCATTATCTTAATAACTCTAGTCTGAGTTTTGCTAAACTGCATTTCACATATTTTTATTTTTAAAATTTATTTAAGTTTATTTACTTTGAGAGAGAAAGAGCACATGCATGTGAGCAGGGAAGGGGCAGAGAAGGAGGGAGTGAGAGAGAATCCCAAGCAGGGTCCGCACTGACATGGCTCAAACTCACAAACTGCAAGATCATGGCCTAAGCTGAAATTAAGAGTTAGCCACACAGGAAGCTGCTAGAGGCAGCAGTTACTCTTTAGGACAGGTGACCCAGAAGAGGCAGCTCAAAAATACTTTCACATGGAACTGTCAAGTTTTTTAATAAGCAAGGGTGATTTGATAGGAAAATAATTATTTTAAAAAATGTACCTGATTTTAAACGTTAATTCTACACTATCTGGTATGTACTGTTAACTTTCATATACTTCGGTATATAATCTCTCCAACTACATTGCAAACTTGTTGAGAGTACCATGAGCTCACATATGTAAGGAGTTAGTAACATTTATCACGTTAGTATTGGGTTCATCATTCACTGACTGGTTTTGTATTTGACCTTCTGTGTGTTTCCCCAAATGTAAAATTGGGAGAATAATGCCTTTTCTACACTATTCATACAAAGTTTATATTTATGCTTTGAGTCTCACAAGAATGCTTTTTTAAGGATATTAATTAAAATAAGAATAAACATTGTAGCAGTTTTATAACTAAGTGTTTTAACGTGGCATTTGAAAGAGCAAGGTATAAAGGCTTTTGCCTTTTTACCAGAAAAAAAAAAAGGTTAAAACGACAGGAGTTGTCCTTGTCAAAAACTAGGATGTGGGGAGCGGAGAGTGTGCACCCCACTGGTGGTTGTCCTGCTGCTATTCCTCTGCTGAAAGACTTCTCGTCCACATGAGTCTGTTGTGTGTCCTGAGAGGTCAGCAGGCCTATTGAACTTTGTTTAGTGCAGCAATCTCCATACCTACTTAACCATGGAATCCTTTTTCTTTTTTTTTTAAGATTTCTTTTAGTTTTAAAGAGAGAGCATGTACATGAGTGAGCAAGAGTGGCAGAAGGAGAAAAAGAGAGAGGGAAGGAGAATCTTAAGCAGGTTCCATGCTCAGCATGGAGTCCGACATGGGGCTCCATCCCAAGACCCTGGGATCATGACCTGAGCCAAATTCAAGAGTGGATGCTTAACTGAGCCACGCAGGTGCCCCTGGAGTCCTTTTTGTTTTAGAAAAAGACATGTTAGCAACTTGTGGAACTCATGTGTTCTGTGACCCCAGTGGGAGAAGAGACATTGTTCTAACTGATGCTCTTGTTTTCAATTTCTCATGCTGCCTGGCCTTAAAAATTATGAGGATATTCAAGCTTTTAGTTTTCTAGAACATGAGTACTACAGATGACTTCTAGTGTGGGAAGAAACCTAGAGTGTGGAAGACAGTGTGCCCACTCTGCCTAGAAGCTTCATAGGTGCGCACTCTTTTTTTTTTTTTAATTTTTCTATGGTTTTTATTTATTTTTGAGAGACAGAGACAGTGCGAGCAGGGGAGGGTCAGAGAAAGAGGGATACACAGAACCCGAAGCAGGCTCCAGGCTCTGAGCTGTCAGCACAGAGCCCGACGCGGGGCCCGAACCCACGAACCGTGAGATCATGACCTGAGCCAAAGCCGGACGCTTAACCAACTGAGCCACCCGCGGCACACTCTTAAGCCAAAATGAGATAACCGTTCTCTGTTCTCCTCTGTCCTCCCCTCCAACTTTCTTACCCAACTTTATCTGTTCTTTATGGATCGGTGCTCTCCACACAGAACTCAGATTCTTTTCCCCATGCTCTGCATTTTAGATCCCAGTGTATCTGTCTGCTTTAAATAGCAAGTTTTTTTTTCTCTGAACCTCCTGAATGGAATTGTTCTGTGTCTTAACTATGAATATTTGTTTAGAAAATTTGGTTGTGAAGATTAATTATCTTCTTGTTAAGCAAATTTACATGATTAGACTATTTTGTAATTTGCTACAGGTGTGAAAATCAGCTTGTTGTGGAAAGTATACTGTAGTCATTAAGAGCTCTTGGCTGTTTCTGTTATTAGAGATGGGACACAATAAAACAAACCAAGAGATTTCAAACTGACAGAGTGTCTTTAGTACTATCCTCTGTGAGTATCTGTGCCAATGGCAGGAATTGGGAGGTGGCACAGAAGCCACAGGATTACACTCTCTGTCACTGCTCTGTTTTATGATGAGTGGTGTGTGGAGGAGCTTTGATTTGGAAACCCTCCTTGTGCTGGGGTCCATTCTAGTGAACACACAACTGGGAATCATCTGAGTTTACTTCAGCCCTATTGCCCACTTGCTTCGTGTTTTGGATAAAAATATCTTAAATATGAGAGGTGCCTTAGGACAAGAATGAGAAATATGGAAAATATTTTATTATAAAACATTAAGAGTCATTATTGGAAATACACTTTAAAACTTAATAGCCATCCATGTTTTCTCTAAGGCTGGTGAATAATCAGCTCCAATGCTTGGTTTTGTTTCTGTGGGCAAGTTATTGAACTTGTGTTGTCTAGGTCTCCTGTCTGCAGGCTAGATAACAATATTAGTTTTCACATTCCAGAGTTATGGTGAAGTAACTCACCTAAAACTCTTACTTGATTCCTGGCTCCTACAATGGCCCTTCCAAATTTTACTTGTTGATTATGTTTGCTTATATCATTTTTCCCCTAAAGGCAGTGTATTGAAACAGGAAAATACTTCCGATCTGGTTCTTTTGTATAAATGCCTCACTATTCTTGTCTAATTTACTTTTGAGCATTGGCTGCACCAGGCTGAGTTCTTACTCCCTGAATAAGCTGTGTAATTCTCTGACTAGATTGTTTGAAGGCCTTGCTGAGTATGTAGAACAAAAGAGTCTTTGATCCCACTGGCCAGGCAGCCCCTTAAAATGGAACATTCTTCATAAATGACTCTAGAAAGCCTTCTACAACAGACCTATTTTTTACATTTGTGTAGAATTACGCTATATCCTAATCGTGTAAATATGATTAACAACATGCCTTTCATTTATCTTCTTTTCCAAGATGCTTGGATAAGCCATGTCTGCAGGGAGTGTCCTGAGGGTTCAATTCTATGTAAAAGTTACTGTGCAAACAAGATGTGTTTTCTGAGATGTGACTGACTTACTAAGCTTCATGTCATGGAACATGGCACCTACCCAAAATACCAGTCTTCATCCACATATTTCAAATAGAAGCTTGCACACTGCAAAATGGAACCAAAATGATATAACATAAGCCACAAAAGCTGGTTTAGATTTGTCTTCTTTATCTGGGCCAAAAGGACTTTTTTATTCCTTTAAATCAGCCCAAGCTCTAAAAAACCCAGCAGCAAATCCTAGAGTGATTTTGTATTGTTGTTTTTGGAATTTTAATTTAAAAAAACTCATGATATGATCAACTTTTTCCTAAATAATATTTTATAGTGTAATCTTAATATGGAAAGTATATTAAAATGTGCTTAATATATTTACTAGGTGTTTAAAGTTCAGAAAGCATAAAGAAGAAAACCAAGTGGCCTCTAAACCCACCATTCAGGTAAATTCTTTATACAGTTATAAGTCAAGCAAGAGTCAAGGGTTAATTTAAAAACATTTTCATTATTTGTCTCCCACCAGGGTTCTTGAACCTTCCTGGTTAAGTTCAGGCATTTCCCTGACTCTTCACTTTTAGACCATAAAAAGCACCTTGGTCAGCATCACTAATGAGTGTTTAAAAGCTATAATATCCCACCACCACCTCCACCCACACTGAGCCAGTGTCTGTAGGTAGGAGTCTAGAGAGCAGGTGTAGCCATCTGTCCTTCCCCTGTCACACTTCCGCCTTTCCTCCAGCATTCTAACCAAGATAAATCGTACAAGGAGAGAGTGTAAGGGAAGTAGGAGTGTGGCAAGGCCACAGGGTGGTTTTCATTCTTTGGGTCTCCATACATGTATCGCTGTCTGTTTAGAGCTTTCATGGTATGTGAGGTCGAATTCTGAGATGGTCTCCAATATCCCTGCCTCCAGTTATACATGCTCTAGATAATTCCTTCCCCTGAGTGTGGGTGGCAGCTGTGACTGATTAGATAGTCATTCTCAGGATTATATGGCAAAAGTGAAGGGATTTGGCAGATGTAATTAAGGTCCCCAATCAGTTCACAAAAAGGGAGATTATCCAGATGGGCCTGATCAGATCAGGTGAGTCCTTAAAAGAGATGACAAGCAGCAGCAGATGACTTCCTGCTGGCCTTGATGAAGGGAGCTGACTGGTGTTCAGGGGAGTGGGCCGTGCTGAAGGAAACGGGACCCCAGCCCTACAGCAGTAAGGAACTGAATTCTGCCCCCAACTTGAGTGGATGTGGAAGAGGATCCCAAGCTCCACTCGAGAGCACAGCCTCCTGAGAGCCTGAGCAGGGAACCCAGCCATGCCGTGCTGGACTTCCACCTGACAGAATTGTGAGCCAGCCTGGAGGTGTTTTAAGCCACTGAGTTTGTGATTATGGGTTACGCAGTCATGGAAAACGGATCCATGTGGGGTCTTCAGAGTCACACACTAGGAACTTTCTCTTGCACTTTCCTTGGTGTGAGTGATGCACTCCTCCACTGGCCCCTTCCCCTTGGTATTTGGATGATGCCTTGCACACAGACCCTTTCTGTTAGGATCGCTTCATTTTTCCAGTTGGACTGTTTGTGGAACATTTGAACCGACTTCAGTGAGCCCTCTCTTATGATCTACTTTGTTTTTAGAAGACTCTGGCAAACATTCAGCCCCCATTCCATGCAGCAGGAGCAGCTGCGTTCCTTTACTGCCATTGGAACAGGCAGTCAGCCTACCTCCGTGGTCCCTAGATTTCTTGGGTGAGAATCAGGCAGCAGTGCACTGAGCCTCTCTGACTTGTTTGAAGCTTTTTGAATGGCCCCATGACCCTCTCTCTGCCCAGACATGGATGAAGAGGGAAGCACTATCCACCTTGCTGTGGCCTTTTGATACTTGAGTGCGAGTGCATTGAAGGGTCTTATAACTATCTGGTGCCGATTGTTTATTTTTGTTCGGTGCTTTCGTATGCAAATACGTGGTTTATCTTACCCTTGCCTTGACATAGTATATGTATTGCATCTTGACTCTTCATTCAAAACTACTAATTTCATATCCTGTCATACCCATTTTTTTAAGAAAACGAATACATAGTTTCTTTGTGTTTAAAAAAATGAAGTTCATTAGATAGAGGCATATCTTTTAACCTGGAGTTTTAGGGGAAAAAATTAAGCAGAGTGGTTACTTTATTGTCTGGCAATAGATTTTGAGGCAATCCTACCACTAGAAAGTAAAGTTACTATCTGTATCAGTTAGCTAGTACCTCAGTTATACTGTGTAACAAACTACTCCAAAAACTCTATGGCTAACAACAGTAACCATTTATTATTTATGGCTCACTAATGAGTTCCCACCTGTCTTTACTCTAAAACCTGCTCATTCCAGCAAAAGTCAGACCAATCAGATCATGTGGAATGAACTGCATGTATTCCAACTTCCACCAAAGCAGATGTTGCTTAATGTAAGGGTCTCCATGGTTGAAGCTCTGCATTTTTTTTTTTCAGGTCAGGACTAAGCCTATGATTTTATTCTCAGCTTCTAAAGCTTTAAGTGTGACTTGATCTTCTTGATCTTAAAAAGAATTAAGATGCCAATTAAGTTGGTTTGTGTCACTATTCATCTCACCCTATTTCTAAATTAAGGCTGCCCTAGTTTAAAGGTATTTATCCTCGCCGTGCCTAGTGTTAGAAGAGTTTAATTACAATCCCTGTGCTTGATTTCTGAGTCTGTGTATGCCCTTGTATGGGTGATGTTGAGAAACAGGCTAGGTACACTTGTATTCAGGTGCTCTAGTACACTGAACTAGATTATTTTGGAAAATAATGTTTGATGATAGAGAGAGTAGATTGAGAGTTGGCAGACCTGCATTTTATAAATCCTGACTTAACTATTTTTGTGACTTTCAGCAGGTGACTTAATATCCAAGAGTTTTAGTGTTTGCATTTGTAAAATAGAGATACTGATATCAACTTCTTGTTTTGCTGGGAGAATGAAGAGTGCACAGCATCTGGCACACAATAAGTATTCAGTGAGCATGAGTTCCCATGTGCTTTGAATCTCTCATTCAGATATTATATTTAAACATTTTAAAGTGTGCCTTTCACCATAAAGCCAACTCTTGATCCTGGTAATTCTGGACAGCTGGGTGTACTAACCAGTCAGGATCCCCAGGAAAACATGAATATCCCTGTAAACTTGATTGATTGTACATCATTGAGAGTTCATTGGCATGCTTAAGGTGGCAGAGATCCCATCTTGAGTCCACATTGTATCTGGGAAGGTCTTAAAGTCTGGTGGGATGGCTTGCTTACAAGAGTCTGATCCTCATTCTGCTTGAGCAGTCTCTAAAAGACAAACTTGAATAGGGGCCACTGCAGGTTTGAGGTCATCCTCAGAAAACACCAGGCATATTGAACTGGGCCCAACCATACCACTGCAGCCACTGGAGACCTGAGCACAGGTTGCAGACCAGAATTGTACCTTAACAGGAACTGGTTCCCAGGGGGAATGGTGCCCTATACATGAAAAATTGAAGACCTTTTTTACTGAACTATGTAAAACACAGCTGTGACAGCTCTAGAAGAGTGTAACAGAAAGGAAGACTGCTATTCTCCCTCCCTGAACCATGGACCACTAGGAGTTTGGACACTAGAACAGGTTTAGGGCACTGGTGACAGGATAGCAGGGCCCAAGTGGCCACCAAAGTTTGGCAGAAATTCCTAAGCAGAAGGTGACTTTGGAAGGACAGGAGGTTCTGTATCAGCAAGAAGGGACACAGATCCCTGGAAACTTCTGTTAATGTCATTTTGCTTGACTACTTGGTACTCTCAGATGTTTTGGGGTGCTTCCTGGCAATATTCTCCTTGTGTCCACAAGTAAATTCATTCTTTGCTGCCACTACCCCTTGCTGGGATACCCTAGGTACTGGCCCCTAAGCTCCACAGCCTTCCACTAGCAGTACCCCTGCCATGTGCCTGACCCGGAGCCCCACCTGAGGGCCCTCTCCACTCCAGCTGCCTCCTACCACCTTGACCTCAGTGCGGCTCAGCAAAGGAAGACCAAGACCCTGAGGCAAGAGTGGTGTTTACTACATGATCTTGTATTAGATGATGGATACCACACCTCGCCCATTCTTGCTCCTTACAGCACTGGTTTTCTAACTGGCAACTTGACTCTCCTGTGTGTGTGTGTGTGTGTGTCTGTGTGTGTGTGTGTGTGTGTGTGTGTGTGTGTGTGTGTGTATTTTCTCGGTGCCTGCAAATTTTGAGCAGCTCTTCCCATTTCAGAACATTTTTAAGTATTAAACATGCTTGAAATCTCATGAACTCTATTTCAATCTGGGAATCTTATTTTATGGCAGCAGTGGGGGGAGCCGGCTCATTTCCTGTGGGATTTTTTTTTAAGGTACTATTATAAGCAAACACTCCCATTGGAAATGTATAAAGAATGTTCTCTGTGCATGTTCATTTCCCTTCCCAATTTAGATGAACAGTATCTCTGGAGCCTTTAGGATTTCTGTAGGAGCCTATTAGGCCTCTTCTTGTCAACGAGCCTGTAGTGACTCCTTGATCTGCATGTGGCAGGAAAAGCATTCCCAGATAAGCTGTGGCAGATCATAAAGTGTGTGGAGGGATTTTCATAATACTGGAAAACTTATCCAGCACTCTGAATAGGTTTACATGCGTGAGAAGAGAAAAAGAAATATTTGTAATAGGGAAACTATGTTAGCTGTAACATAAAGCTGAAAGTATGGAAGAACAAACTAATCTGTTACATATTTTCTGTATCCTGAGGTCACTTGTCCTTGAGCCATTCATTTAAAATAACAGACAAAAGTTTTTCCATTGTCTTGAGCATTAATCAGTATTTATATCATAACTCTGTGTGTATGTGTGTGTGTGTGTGTGTGTGTGTGTGTGTGTGTTCATCTTGGAGCAAAAATAAAATGTAAATTCTATAATGATATATAGCGTACAAAGTACTTTCCATATATTATCATTTCATCTTTACCAAAGGCATGAAGGTGTTTTCTCTACTTGCATATGAGTGAACTGAGACTCTGGGGAAGAGACTTGCTCAGGGACCTAAGGGCAAGAGGCACAGCTGAAACTGAACTCCTGAGTCCTGGTCCAAGGTCCCCTTCCCCCCTTCTCTTTCCTTCCTTCCTTCCTTCCTTCTTTCCTTCCCCGCTCCCTCCCTCCCTTCCCATGGTCTTTTTCTGTTTTATATTATATCTCACAAGTGTAAAATATAATCTGGATGAGTGTTTACAGTGCATGTTATTGTTATGTTTGTTTGTGTTGTATAATGAAAGCATCTCTGTCGTTTGTAGTAGCCATTGGCAAAGAGAGGCAAGTCTTCAGACTTGGTGATACGGATTGGGGTTGGGGTCTTTGGTAGAACACAGAAACACTAGCCCTTATGATATGTTCCCTTTGTAAGACACTATTAAGTTTCATGGTGTTGACTTTACTCAGCTTGGTGGAGAAAGCTCTGAGGAGGAGGAGGCAAATAAATGAATTTAATGGTGCTCAAAAAGTGCCAATTCTACAGACACTTCATGACATCCTTTATGGATCAGCCTTAGAAAGTAGCACATGGGAAATGTCTTAATATTGCTGACAGGTCTGTCATTTGGCATATGAATGTGTCCTTGAATGAGGCATATACTGACTGTACCTTTTATAGGCAGGCAGGTCCCCAGGCTGAAACATGGGTTCATGTGGCCTTTCAAACCTGCCTTTGGAAAGTCGGGCTGCTCATAGAACTGGGCTGTATGTTGAGGGAGTCTGCTGCTTTGAGAAAGCCCTCTTCTTCTCCCACCTTCTCTCAACCCCATCCAAAAACCTACTTCCAGGTTGACCAAATGTTAGCCACTCTCCAGCCTACAGTCTCTCTCTCAGTGGTCTTTCTGGCTTTTGACCTTATTCTGGCCACTACCCCCTCCTAAGGAATTTATGGTGATCTGGCTGCCAGCTTGGCTGTAGTGGAAAAAAACAGAAGAAAGGGCACAGATGGAGAGAGAAAGAGAAACAGACTCATAAGAACACAAAGTAGAAGTGGAATAGTGAGCAGCCTTGCTTGGTTTAGACTGGCGGGTCTAATGAGCAGGACAGGCCTCCTGGGACCTGACTGAATCCAGGGCAGCACCTGTGGTCTTTACAGAGGCAGAGAATCGGGTCTAGGGCTGGAGCACCTAGCCTCTCACACTCCTGCAGCACAGCCCACCCCTCCTCTGTGGGCCTAAGTGCCCTGAAGCTTGCCTTCTGCTTTATTTTGGTTTGACATCCTCAACCAGCTGCCTCTGTGCTCTGCTAGCTCATGTGGCACAGTAGGTTGTGACCCATCCTCCCAGCTTCCTTGTGACTGTCTTTTTTTTACTCAAAGGTGCAACTTCTGCATGTGGCCTTTTCACTTCATTGTCTAATCTGCTGCCTTGGACAACTTACCAGTAGTTACCTGTAGTAACCTGGTGGCAAATGCCTGAGATTGACTGTTCTTTTCCACCCTGTGTCTAAAAGTGCATGTGGGAAAACACAAACACATGAATAGTCCATGTTTCTTGGCTATTATCTACATGCCAGGTGCTGAGCTAACTACTCTTTACCTCTATTGCCCAACTTAATCTTCACAGTAGCAGTATGAGTAAGGTACTATTATTAATATCCTTTAAAAATCAAAGAGGTTAACATAACTCAGCCTAGGTCACACAGCTAGTTCATTCTATACTTAAAAGAATAATTTGCTCAGAATTGGATTTGGTTGTTGAATTAGATTGTGCAGTAATACATGAGACTCTGATTGGACACCCAGCCAGCCCTTGGATAACAGCGTTTCCCAACCTTTGGTCTATACAAGTCTCCAGGGGTTTTGTGAAGATGTAAATTCTGATTTTGAGGTCAGGGTGAAGCCCGGGATCCTGTGGATATGCCTGTTGCTTTCCACACAAACTTCCAGGTGGATATTCCTGTTGCTAGTCTATGGACCACACTTTGAGTAGTGAGATTTAGATCCTTGCCTGCAGTTCTAGCTTTGCAGCGCTCTGGATAACAGGAGAGCCAAAGAGACATAGGACCCAGCTGAGGTCAACTGAAGGGAAATCAACATAGCATTGGCTACTTGAAACCTTTGCTTGGAAAATACAGAGATTAATGATGTATAGGGAGAACCAGATCAAAGACTGCACTCTCTGATTATGCGCATACCAGGACTTGCCCACCCTCTCCCCTTGGTAGGCAACAACTGGCCCGCCAGGTGCCTGGCATGGGCCAAAGTTCTAGTATACAGCAGTGGTGACCTTTCAGGAATAACTAAGTGCTGGAGGAGACTTCAAGGCATTCTTTGATTTATTTTTCCCCTCTTCCAAATAGTATGCTTCCCCAGAAAATCATGCTGAGGGTGACTTTTGATGATACAAATGGGTGCTGATTACTCCAAGCTACCTGAAACATGGCTCTCTTGAAAGGGAAGTCATCCAGATGATATACTGAGACACACTGAAACTTTGGCGGCCTTCAAAGCACGCCGTAGCAATGCAAGACTTTTAGAAAGCCCTGTAGGGAGCTGGGATGCTGCAGGGTTCAGAGCACGAGGTACAAGTAAATAATGCATGCTTTCATGATGGAGCCTATCATGTTGCTTTGTGAGGTGTCTTTTTCATATTCAGAGTGGACATGCCAAAAAACAGGAAGTGAGCTGCCAGCCCTTCCAGTGAGAAAAACACTAAGAAAGAAGATTAATCTTCACATCAACAGAGAGCCTTTCTCTGCATATTAGGCAGGACATTTGAATATACGTGTACACAAAAGACAGCTTGATGTTGTGACTAACTTGTATTTTGTCCATAAATGTTGTCCACCCAAATTGCATGCTATTGTATTATGTTGTTCATTAGAGAACACTGTGGCACCATCCCACTGAGATGGAAGATTCCAATTTGAAGCACTGTAATTCTTGGATAATATTTTCTTTCATGAAAATGATCTGCTTATCACTTTAGTGGGAAGCTTTCTATGTTGAAATATCTCAGGTAATTCAGGGTCACTAAATTATATTTTAGGGTGAACCTCATCCTCAAATGTGCACTCTTATAATCCAAGTTATAGAGAAAAACAATTACCTGATCATAAATTTCACATTTCAGTCAAAAGAATGAAATTTCCCCCCACTTGTGAGTCTAGCCTTGTATCTCCAGATTTTTTAAAAAATAATTTGTGGAGTCACCAAGCTGCTGAAATAAATAAAAAAACAACAAAAACACAAGAATCGATACAACTATGTTGAAATATAATGTGTGGCTACAGACTACAAAAGTAACAAGAGGAAGAAACACATCTATTTGTTTTTCTCCCAGAAGAAAAACAATTTTTGAATCTAAAATATATACTTAAAAACTTTTAACTGTATTCCATAACCATTTAATAAACAATCTTAAATTATGAAATACCCAGTATGTTTCTAGGTAGGGAAGAGCATGATTCTAATGGTGTTTGATATTCTTGGACAGTGACCTTCTAGCATAATTCCAAAAATGTCCTGGCCAAAATGAATGAAATATCTAACAACATCTACAGTCACAAGCAAATTGACCCAAGAATAATTTACACATGGTCCAGAGGAGAAAGGCAACGAGACTGAGTCTATTGGCTCATGTGACAGGAAGTACCATGAGCTCTTGAGTGCTGGCTTAATTCAGAGCCCTTATTCCCTTGGTGTGAGAAATATAGGTTCTTAATTATAGCTTGGTATTATGTATGATATGCAGGGACTATGCAGAGCCCTGAGTGGATCCCCAGAGAAAATTGTAAGTCCTGCCCTCTGGAAGCTTTTTGTTGAGTTGAGAGGAAGAAGTCAGGGTATAAGAAATGCTAGCTGAGCACAGTATTTGGTGAGTGTACAGATTTATAGTCCTGTGGCCTGTGGTGGTCCCAGGCAGTAAATCTTTATTCTGAAAGAGCTTTATTGAAAATGCCTCTATGGGGCGCCTGAATGGCTCAGTCGGTTAAGCATCGACTTTGGCTCAGGTCGTGATCTCACAGTTTGTGAGTCTGAGCCCTCCATCGAGCTCTGTACTGACAGCTCGGAGGCTGAAGCCTGCTTCAGATTCTGTGTCTCCCTCCATCTGGTCCTCCCCCGCTCATTCTGTCTGTCTGTCTGTCTGTCTGTCTCTCTCTCTCTCTCTCTCAAAAATAAAAAATTTTTTTAAATTTAAAAACATAAAAAAAGAAAGTGCCTTTATGCCCAAAGTTGGATTTAGAATAGAATTTGGCTAACAAAGAAAAAAAAATAGAATTAGCCTGCTTCTTAACATAGTAGTTCTGATTAACTTCATCTGCTGACCACACCGTGCTGCCTTCGGGTCTGGTCTGCCAATCCACTGCTCTTGCACTGTACAGAGCCACGTGTTGCTGTTTCTTAACTCAAAGGTCTGCCTTGGGCTCGACATCAGCCCAGTCCCTGAGGCAGTAAAGGGTTTAGGAAGGGATGACACCAGTTATGAGTCAGGATCTGGACTCATGTTTGATGTTCCTTCAACACAAAGACTATAAGTACAGACACAGATGCATGAGTAATCTACTTGTGGAATCAGTCTTCTGACTTAAGAATCACACTTTATGAATACAAGAGAGTGGAGAAAAGTTGTGTAGTGGAAAGAAAGAAAGTTATTTTGGCCAGCTATTGTCTGAATTAGAGGAAGGAAGAATACCTACTAAAACAGGTCTGAATTTGGGTTAGAACCCTGATGCCTCTTTTAGTATGAAAGTTGGAAGCTTTTGCTTTCTTTGACCCCTGGTCAGAGTCTGAAAATACAGAAAGTGCTGCCTCTCTTTAGAGCAATCTGGAGTTGTGCTGACAGACAGTGTGAGGGGTTCAGAAAAGGGGGAGAAATGGAGAAAGGGTACTTGCAGAGAGGCAGAAGTCACATGCAGAAATTGGCACTGAGGAAGTGTGGCTGATCAAGTCTCTGCTAGTGGGGTTGCTTGGAGTACTTTCATAATTTTGTTATGCTGAGCTGTGATGTTACTACTGACCCCTCAGTTACCTCTGACTTAGGCATAGTGTAGTAGCCTATCCTCATGTCGTGTTGTTTTGGTGAATAAAGAACAAGGACCATGTGCCATACACGGTGGTGGTACTAGAAGAGATCAGGGCAGAGGCTGGCTGGTGGAGAGCGTGATGGAAGCAGTAAATAAGATCTGAGGACATAAATGCCTGTAGATCATTAAATCTTGAGGAAGATATGAACTTCACATACCATATGGGATGGGAGGGGCTCACACTCTTTAATTGAAATATTAAAGAGTGATTTGAGTATTGGTAGGCACCAAGGCTGCAGACTTTTTGGTTAGGTTATTCTTCACTCTTACAGATATTGTAACTTCAAATGTGAGACTGAAGCTTCTGCTATAGTGTTCTGCCTGGACTAAACGTGGCATAAAATTGAGGACTATAAAATATGTCTGTCAGTTACTATGATTTGGTGATCTGAGTTTATTTCCAAATAGCTTGGGCCAAAGTACTACTCCATGGACTGTAGTCAGGAAAAAAGGAATGTTGATACAATTAGTGTTCCTGTTTTCTGTATTTCTTTAAAAAGTGTGAAAGGGTATGGGTGGGATGGCATTGGAATAAGGTCGTTTGTCCAAGGAATTATAGCAATCCAGGTAACCAGTTGACTTTGGTAACTAGTCTAATCTCACCCCTAATATTTTGATGTTTATCACCTTGTCTGTGGTTTTGTATACATGATGAAGACTCAGCCATCATCAGACTTGGCAGAACAGAGGCATGTTCATCTATGTAATAATCTTAATAGCAGTAGTACTTGTAAAATATTTTGGATTCCTAGCCTCTAGGGCAGAAGCCCTCTTTGCTCCTTGTGTTCCTACTACATAATGACACTCTAAGCTCTGAGTTCCAGAGGCGCTTTGGGGGCCAGAGACCTCATCCTGGGCAGAGGCAGTAGAAGGAGCCCTTGGCCAGGAGCTCAGAAGCTCAATGTCAAGTCTGCTAGCTGGAAAGCAAAACAAAATTCAGCAAAATAAAAGTGAGCCTTGCTTGATCGTAAATAGTGTACAGTGTGATTTTCTTAGTTTTGGTTAACAACAGCTATTCATTCATTGTTTTCCATTAATTCATTCATCATATTCCTGAGCATCTACTGTGTGTGAAGAGTAAGGGATATGCCAGTGAACAAGATAGTGTCCTTGTCTCTCATAGCACTGCTTGTATTTATAGGCTCACGTTTAGCAGCAAGAGGGGCCTCTATCAAAATAAACTTGAGTACATTAATCTGCATAGAGAGCTATTTTTCTTGCTGTATTGAGTTTTCAGACTCCTAATCCATTCACTTTGATATACTTCTGGTCCTCAACTGTTGTCGAACAATGGACTGTTTGACTCTTCATTACTTGCTTTGAAAGACTGAGAAAGGGTAGATAAAGAAACTAACATTCAAATTAGTAGATCTTATGATTGGAGAGCAGCTTAAGGAGAACAGGCTTAAGGGTGAAGGAAGTGGAAACAAAATTAAGGATTTACTAGTGGCCTCCAATCTCAACTTTTCATATTTTTTGCATAAACCAGAGCATTTCTCACTATGCCTGCAAGAATTTGATTTTAAATATCTAGGTTTAATTTAAATATTAAATCTGTTTATGAATAGTACCCCAGTTGCCCATTACTGATGTTTTGGAAATGATTATGCTGTTACCCTTACCACAGAGTAGTATTTTATACATCTATATTAATATAATAATTTTTTTAAATATCTATGTCTATAGCTGTAAAGATGGATGGATGGCTGGGTAGGCTTTCTTGAATTGAGTTTAATGAATCAACTCAATAAGTGAATAATGTTCTACTTTGGGAAATAAGGGACTTCTAAGTTTCTCACTTGAATATAATCTGTCTTTCACTGAACTGTAAAGGTCTGCAGAAAAGAAACCTGTCCAGCTTCTTTGACAAAAGGCAAAATGGAATGATTCGGTGAAACTGTATGAAATGCACTAATTTAAAATATAGTTTTAAAGTGCATTTAATTTGAATGAGCCTTGAAGCTGTTGCCTCCCTATTTGTATTTCTGTTAAATTCCCTGCAACTTCAGGTGTGTCTCTTGGCCCTTCAAGCTGCCTTCCTCCTTGTGCTTCCTGTGGATTGTTAGAGCCAGCCACCTCCCTCTCGTTCCCATCACTGAAACTGCTGGTGGGTTTATATTTTGCTGCCTTCTTAAATTTACAGATTATTATTTCAAGGCAGTTCTTATCTGCACTTTCCTGTAATTCTTTTTGTCTTTAGTATAACATTCACATGAATATATCAACATTTTTAAATTAGAGGGTGATTAACTCAGTGCACAGTCTGGATATGTTTGGTACTCGGACTTCTTGGTGATGCTGCACATGTATCATATTTTATTTTCTAAAGATGGTTAAATTTTTAATACGCCCCATAGTTAAATAATCCTTCATTCTTTCCTTCCTTTCTACCTTCCTTCTTTCCTCCCTTCCTCTCTCCCCTGCTTTCTTTCTTTTTTATAAAAAGGAATGTTTACATTTTTAACCCAAATAAATAAGGTTTGCTTATATTCCTCTGCAGTTTGGAGGAACATACCTTGGAATTGGAAAGATTTCAAGAAAGAGGACTAGAAAGTTTTATACTTTCTCTTAAACAATAGCAAAAATACTCTAGCAGCACCCTCAGATGGTATAGCCTGCAATCTGATCCCTAACTTTGTCCAGCTTCTTTACACAGGTCGAAAGAGGAAACAGCCAGGCCCAGGTGTGGCCCCTTGAGAATTTTATTTGTTATTTTTTTATTAAGAAAATTAAAAAAATTTTTTTTTCAGAGAGAGTGTGTGTATGTGAGCAGGGGAAGTGGGGGAAGAGGGTAGAGAGAGAAGAGAGAGAGAGAATCCAAAACAGGCCAATGGAATCCAACATGGGGCTCTATCTTAGGAATCTTGAGATCATGACCTGAACCAAAATCAAGAGTCTAATGCTTAACAGACCAAGCCCCCCAAGTGCCTCTGCGCTGGGAATGCTTTTTTAAAAGATATTAGAACTTAATGTCTATTTATTTTTGAGAGAGAGAGGGAGGAAGAGAGAGAGAGAGAGCGCACACCCAGCTTGGAGCCTGATGCAGGGCTAGATCTTACAACCCTGAGATCAGGATGTGAGCCACAATAAATAGTCGGACACTGAACTGTCAGAGCCACCCAGGTGCCCCAAGTTATTTGTCTTTCTTTAACTGCTGAGTAATGTAGCATGGTGTGACTATACTATAATTTGTTTCTGTTTGGGAATAATGCTGCTATAAATATTCACATAGAAGTTTTGTGTGGGCACATATTTTCATTTCTTTTTTGGTAAATACCCAAGAGTTGACTGGCCAGGCCATATGGTAAGCATACATTTAAGAGATAATGCCGTACTGTTTTCAGAGTGGCTGTATGGTTTTGCATTACATCAAGCAGTGAGTGAGAGTTCCAGTTGCTCCACACTCTCACTTATACTTGATACTGTCCGTCTTTCTATGGTTAGTCATTTAGGAGGTTATGTAATACATCTTATTGTCATTTTTTTAATGTTTTATTTATTTTTGATACAGAGAGAGACAGCACATGAGAGGGGGAGGGGCAGAGAGAGAAGAAGACACAGAACCGGAAGCAGGCTCCAGGCTCTGAGCTAGCTGTCAGCACAGAGCTTGACACAGGGCTTGAACCCACAGACCCCAAGATCATGACCTGAGTCAAAGCCAGATGCTCAACCGACTGAACCACCTACATGCCCTATGGGGCTGGTGTTTTTGTACCTCTTTGGTTCTAAATAAGAAATTCACTTTGCATTGGTATAACTTTTGATTTTGGCTTGAATTCTTTTCTCCTCATTACAAAAGGGGGGGTGGGTACCACAAGTGGTTCCTGCCAGTTCTCTTTTTCTCAGAGTGGAGTGACTGCTCTCACAGGCCTTTTTGAGTAGTTAGCACCTGCTGGGAAACTATCTTTATGCCTTCCCAACGACACTGTGTTCTGAGGCCTCTGGAGAGACTTGGGGTCCAGAAGTGGGTGTGGAGCATCTGAGGGAAACACAGCACAGCGGCCCATACTGTGGAGCAGGGGTGTGTCTGTTAAAAGACTAACTCGTTGAAGGAAAAATTCCGTAGTGTGATTTTGCAATCACTAAATGAAGTTCAGATTCATTTTGTCTTGCTGGCAT
Organism: Suricata suricatta; assembly: GCF_006229205.1. Classification (NCBI taxonomy): domain Eukaryota; kingdom Metazoa; phylum Chordata; class Mammalia; order Carnivora; family Herpestidae; genus Suricata; species Suricata suricatta. The sequence goes on along the minus strand of NC_043713.1, from coordinate 63,079,007 downwards.
AGAAATAGAGCTATTCAAGGGAGGAACCAAGAACTTGAGGAAGCTCAAGTTTTTCCAACATGAAAAACAGACACAAGCTTTTTTCTTTTTAACTTTGTCCTTCAACATAGATTATTTCTACCCCATAAATGATCTATGCTACCCTACTCCATTGCAGCCTATTTCAGTATTCATGACTATTACAACGTTTATGTTTTCTTCTTTACACAAGTGGAAATAACAAATGAATTAGGTATGTATCATGATGGCTATGTCTTGGCTGGAGGAAAGTTACATCAGAAATTTATGGGAATAGCATAAGGATTACTATATGCATATTTGTTCAGTTGCTGTACTGAATTAAGTACATGCAACAGAGAAAGCATATACTATCTAAATATAATTCTTATTTCAAAGAGAAAATCTCCAGTGCAAAACAAGGAAGTATTACCAGTATCGTAGTGGAAGAGAGGAATAGGGGCCTAGCTGGCAGACGAATGTCTGGATATGGGGCCGGGTGGCTGTGCCCTGGGCTAGCTAGAGCAATTAGGCCCTGAAACCCTTGGTTAAGCCTGCTGAGACAGCTCTGGTGGCCTTGAAATCCCTGAAGGGTATGGACAGACTAACTGGTAGGCACCAGTATGCTGAAACTCCTTTTGGCCCAAGAACCAGAAAAGAAGTAAAACATACAGTTGAAAATTACATGACCAGCTGCCAGTGGAGGTTAGGTAAAACAGGGTTGGTTTTTTTGGTTTGGTTTTGTTATTTAGTTTTTCATTCAAACTATCTGTAGTTGTCTTTTGACAAAAAGACAAAAAAAAAAAAAAAAAACCACACAACTGGTAAGAGACATGTGCCAACAAGTTGGGAACTCCATAATTTTTTGTTTAGTCTCTAAGGCATGTAGATTTGTATCTAAAATTAAATGGACATTAAATAAACTGATGTTTGCAGATGTCTGCATTTGTTAAAGGCAGAGGGAAAGGAAATAGGAAGTTCTGGGATTTGTATTTTTTTCTGGAAGGAATAGGTCATTTCAGATGTGTCCTATAGAGTCCTTTTCTTTTTCTTTTTTTTTTTTCTTTAGATACATTCATAACTAAGAGTTTCTGAAAGGTATTCAATCCTGGTTGGGAGCTGGAGATGTGTTTATGCTGTGGGTTGTTAAATATATTTACAGCCTTTTCAGAGAGTTCAGTGGGGGTTCTACAGTGGTTATTTATTAGTCTGCTTCAACAGCTGCTGGCTGGAATTAAAGAAAATAATCTATCCAGTGTGATTCCTAGGAACATTATAAATCACTTCAGATTATAATGAGCAGTAGGAAAGGTAATTTGAAGGAAACTCCACACATGTTGTTAGTTACAGTGTGTCAAGAGAAAGATCTGGTGTGAAATACATAGAAAATCACTGTCTGCTGAGAGCAGTTTTTAAGATGGAAGACTCTCTTGGTATCTCAACAGGGTTTTTGTTGCTACTCTTACTTTCGGAGTTGCCAGGAGTTTTGCCTACTTAGGTCCCATCAGGTCTGTTGACACCTCCATGTGGCCACTAGGAGCCAGTGCCTCACCCCTTTCTGTGGGCACCGCCAATTCTCTGTGCTGGGAGTTTTGTGTGGCCAACGTGGTCCATGTGGTCCCTTCAGAGGGCAAGGAGGTGAGGCCTCCCCTCAACTTAAAAACCAGCCTGACGAAATAAGGCTTTCCCACCAGGGTATAAACTGGGCTGCCATTTTTTTTTTATGGTTTGGGGGGAAATGTAACAAAATATAAGATGTGCATACCTCTCTCTATTCAGCAGTTTAGACCAATGCACAAGATAGATATTCAAGGATGCCCATTGTAACAGCTAAAAATGATTCACAGTAAGTTGCTCATTCTAATACCAGGATCTCAATTTCACATAAGCAGTGCCAACAATGAGGACTTGGTTTAAGAAATTACAGAAAAGGAATCAGCACAGCCTGCCGAGTTGAAAAATAAAACAGTGAGAGCCCTTTGATCTCTCAGATAAAAGTGTGAGGACACACTTGAATGTGGGGGTGTTTCAGTAGGGTAACTACCAAAACATGAATGGTGCCTTTCTCGGGCTGTGGGGCAGCAAGGTTCCCCCTTTGAGATGTGAGCTTGTTGACACTAGAAGTGGTGTTTCTTACTAAAATATCGTACGGTGTTCAACAGTCTGTGTGTGTCTAGTTAATGCTGAACATTATTAGCAATTAATATGCCTCAGGACACTACTGCATGGTCGCAATCTTGGAAATGTTCTCCAAATCTGTGAAGGGCAGATTATCTTTGGACTTTATCTGGTGTGAGAAATTTAGCTCACTGAATAAAATATATGAAAAATAATTTTGAACTCAAATTCCACTTTTAACAGTAGTTACAGCTCTATTCGTGCAACTAATGTTGTGTAATTTACATTAGAGATTCAGTTAGTGGTTTAAAAAGTTGTGTCCGTTCAGAATATAAACTAGTATATTTTGTGGAGAAGTTATTTAATATCCACTTTTGGACTAGGCCTTGCTGAGTCAGTAAATATTTGGCAATTGCATAATCCTGAGGCACGCAATCACCATCTGGCATCACTTCCCTTCCCACCTCATGTCTGATCGCTCCCTGCGCATATTTCCCAGGGCTGCTGACTCTTTCACATCTGCACACCTGTGCTCACACTCCTTCCTCTACCCTGATGCACCTTTTCTACCCAGATCAGATCACCGTCCCTGCCTTGATGAAGCAAGCCCTCTCTGACCCCCCAGACAGAACCTGCCAGTTTCTCCTGGCATCCCTACACAGGTTTCTGTGATAATCCTGCGCACACTGTGTTTCCCTTTTTGTTTAAGTGTCAGTCTCCCTAGCCCTTCTGTTGGCTCTTTGAGGGAGGATGGGCTTGCAGTCCTCTCCGTCGCAGCCCTCGGGGGAATAGTGGGGGGTGGGGGGGTGCTATTCCAGAAACACGGAACTCCCCTCTTCTTTTTATGTTGCTTTTCTTAGAAGTCCCTGGTGTTTTAAAACAAATCCTCTCCCAGCTTCAGAGGCTAATTTGAGCCCAGACTTGCTGACTCTCTGGGTTTACAAGGAAAAAGGCCTCCTCCTGTGTGTCTAAGCTCCAGGGGACAGAAGTTGCTTCCCGTTTGTCAGTATCCCCTCCGAGTCCTTCCTGATGTTTTCCTTTTCCGTCTCCTTTTTGCCCGGTTGCCCAGGTGTTAAGGAAGAATCAGTTCTCTGGATAAACAAGGAAGATGTGGTCTGCAGTTGCTGCCTTTTACAAGGCAGCACCTGGGTATGGTTGGGCAGTGAGAGAGCAGCCTTCTTCCATGCCAGGGGTGCCTCTGCTGTGTTAGCTGGATGTTTCTGGAAAGGCAATTTAGGGGTCACCCATTTCCATTCCTTAAGGATTTATTGAACATGATTTTTCTGATTCGGTCCTGCCATTAAATCAAATCCCCGCCCTCCCTTGAAAGCTTGCTTCTCAGGTATGGGTAACAAGTTCACAGATGAGTCTTCAGCTTCATGTGTCTTCGTGCCTTCCTGGGCCAAGCCCAGTGTCTGAGTTGGGTTGGAGCTGAAGGTCTTAAGTTTATGCCCCTAAAATTATCTCCATCCCATCCCTGCAGCCTTCTTCTGCCAGAAGGCTCCCAGCAGCTGTGAGCTTCTTGGGTGCGGAGTGTGGAGCCATCTGAATTTTGAGACCATCTGGCTCTTTCTTAGACAGTTCTGCCCATGGTGTTCCTGAGCCCGTGGAATGTTTGCGGCAGTGCTTTTGTTTACTGGATGGTGTGCTGGTGGGGGGTCAAAGGACATGGATTGTGAAGTTTAGGGGTCTAGAATGTCTGAGATTCCCTGGGAAGGAGGTTTAACAAACTGAATCGAAGAAGACTTTTTTTCAGTTGGAGAAAATTCGCACCGTTATGTTATTGTTAAAATTAACATCCCATCTCTTGATAAGCACGTACAAGTTACCTTTGCACGTTGACCTTCTTGGTCTGTCGTACTTTAGGTCTTGGAGCTAACTTGGTGGAGTCACCTGGAGTTTGTTGGTGTGTGAGAGGCAGCGTATGGGGTCAGCCAGACAAATTTTCCCCTTTATTTGCTTTGTGCCCTTGAGGAAATCCATTAACCTTTCTGAATCACAGTGTCTTCAATAAGTACCTAAAATCTACCCCAAACAGGGATGCTGGGAGGGTGAATTAAGGAGATGTACATGAGGGGAACCAGCACAGGCTCTGGCATGGAGTGGGTGTCCAGGAACACCTGGACATGGCCCACCCTGTACATGCACACCGCACATGTGCACATGCACATGCCGTGTGAGTCACTCATGGAACTGCGCCTAGCATTTGCCAACTCTTAGTCCTGACACTGCTGTCTAAATTGCTGGGCCTGCTATGGAACGATGCTCCTTTTCAAAAATAACATTCAGGAGAGGATTGGGAAATGTTAGCGAAAATGAGATTATTGCCCTAGGCACTGCTCTGCCTCAGGGCTGTTTTCCTGAAGTGTAATTTCCCAGTCAGGGTGCTGCAGTGGGCCAGGACATTTGTAGGGTGCCATGGAGTCACAACTGTTGATTTTGTTAATAGGGTAAACAAACCTTCTTAGACACCATAAATAGTAGAAGCTATGCTTCCCTTCCCACCTCCTAAGCGGGGAAGGTATTTGATCTGGAAAGAATTGAGTCCTGAGCTTAATACAGTTACAGATCTGAAAAGAAAACTATGTACAAAGATGTTTTCAGGAAACAGAAAATTATGAAATCAGCCCAGCAGTAGGCCCAGAAATTGATTTACCTTGAGTGGATTCTGGAAATACTTGACTGTTGGTGATGGCAGCCTACATGAAAATGGAGTTTGTGTTTATATGCAAAGCACCTATGGAATCATAGTGGGACAGCAGTCAGCTTACAAGCAGACCTAAATAGGGACTTATTGATATTTAAGTTAAAATCTGAACACATCAGCAAATTTTCAGAGGACAGAGAGAAGCCAACTTTATAATAATGATGTTTCATAGGCCAAGAGAGGTTTATTTCACATTCCAGATGCTACCTAGGACACAGTTCAACTCTGAAACATTTCAGAATGTCAGAAGTAATGGGGGTGACATTTGATGTGTCTGTTCTTTACATGCTTGTCTGTATTTTTCAAATTTTCTAAAATGAGCAGGTATTACTTTTGTAATTGAAGGTATTATTAGATAAAGCATAAATTAAACTTTCTTAGAATGTAAACGTCCATTTTACAAGGTTAACCCTGAGGTTTTAATGGTCAGACCATTCAGGCTTATCCATCAGCATTCCTTAGTTCTTAGCTGGGAGTAGAGGGCAGAGTTAGCATTTTCTTCTTGATGGTCCTAATTGCCTAGGCAGCATGGATCTTGTGGACATTACAGACAGAGTATAAGAAGATGGTTCTAGGACTCCAGTAGTCTGTGTCTTTCTCACCATACTCCCTAACACTCACTGCTTCTTTGACAAACTCTTGAGCTCCCCACTGGTCATGCATATTTACATCAGATGCCTGGAATCTGAAACCTCTATGTTTATAAATAGGGAAGAGAAAGGGACTCCTTGGGGCTTTGCTCCATAATATCCATATTATAAATAAGCAAAACCTTTTGACAGAATCAAAATTCAGTTTGCACCTTTAGTTAGGGTATGGGAAAATATAAATTCAATTAAGTGTAAACTTTTACAGATTAAGACCTATTCAGGGATGCTCTCACATCACGGTGCCCAAAAGGAGTAGTTCTGTATAATCTTACCTTGCTCCTGTTGGGATTCAGTAATGGCTTTCTCTTTTATAGAGTGATGTGTTTAGTACCAGAAGTAACCTTGGTTGTTCCTTGATGTGGTTTCCATGCAACAGTTCACCATATGTAGTTGTATTTGTCAGCAGCAAATATGTCACAGGGCCAGGGGGTGGGGTCTGATAAAACGGAAAGCTCAGGAAAGAGATGGGAGATGTTATGGAGGGAAGAAAGCTAATTTATTACATCAAAGCACTTAGTTGTGCCAACTGTGTTCAGGTCATTGTGGGCTTGAATTGTTAAGAGACGATACCCATTAATGTTTCTTGAAACATGGGGAAACTCAATCATTCAAGCCTGGGGTTATGAAGAACCCAATCAGTACCAGAGCCACTTGCGTCATCTGGATTCTGGTATGAGGGTTACTTTAAGCCCAAAGCTGAGATGGAATTATTGAGTAGAAAGGTGGGAGGATGGGGTTCTGGTACAGTCACTGTAACTGTGGGATCACAAGCCCATGGCTTCCCCTTTCTGGGCCTCATCTCCCACCTGAGAAACGAGCAACTGTGTCAGTGCCAGGATGCCTTTTGGGATTAGGGCTCATCGGGCAGCCTCTGCCATTCTGTTGGGGGCTCATCTTGGACTGGGCTTGTGAAAGCCAGCAGCAACTGTGGCAGAGAAGCTGATTTACCTACACAAATGGAGAGGTGGATCTGGTCTTTATCTGATGTTCGGAGCTCTTCAGGTGGAAAGCTGTGGGTTGAGGGAAAGGAAGTCCACAAGGAAAGCTCTGCCAAGGAGTATTACAGACTTTTCTCCCGCCACTTAATTACCATGCTACCTGACAGTGATTTGTCTAACGGTGAAGTAGCTCAGCAGTAAATGGATGAAGATGGTGTGTGATTTTTAATACCACAAACCCCACTGCAGTTTGATGTAGCTAAATAATATTAGTGGGTTTACTCAGCATCCTGGAGGAAAAGTGACAAACTGTTGTCACCTCTGAAGAGGCATTTGCTCACAGTGGTCTGTAGGTCACTTAATATGAACTAATTAGGCCTGGTGCTGTGGAAGGGCACCGGTCCCCACCACACTGCTCACCTGGCTTGTGAAAGAGCAGATGAGAGAGTTTGGCTGCTCCCTGCAGGTGGGCTCACCTCAGGGGTTATGAAGCAGCAGGAAAGGTTGTGAAATCTCCAGGGAACAGTGAGCTCACTTAGAGAAGCGGCATTACTACATTCCCTTGGTGGAGGCATCCCCTTCTCTTGAATTTTGCCAGTTAAAGAGGTAACATTTTGAAGTTCTGGTGAGTGAAGTAAGGCTGTGAGCTGTTGTGATTTTTTTTTTTGCCATCTTGAAATTTATGGATGCCAGATAAGATTACAACAGGCCCAGATGTTGGCCTTTACATTCTCATGTCTGTGAGAATTATGCCTCTGCCTTTGTTACTCTCCTTTCTGTTATTGACTTTATTTCAGTTAAATTGCAATAAAAAGGAAGGAAACATGTAGCATTTCCTCATTTACTGGAGTAGCATCCATTCAGAGTGCATGGTTCTTTATACTGTAAGTTGGGATTGCAGATTCTGGGCTTCTTTGCAAGCTAGAAGTATTGAAAAATGAACTTTCCTGCACAAGCTTCTTAAGAGTAAGAACAATGTCTTAAACTTATTGAAAAACAATCAATCAACGTCTAACAATGTGGGTCCACTTTATTAAGTACTTAATAAATATTAGATGGCATAATATAATGAATACTGATTGCTTCCATTTTACTTCCTTGCGGTGGGACTCTTAATTATTTCATGAGTTCTAGGGTAACTTCTTGAATTTCCAGCTCCCCAAAGCAAGCAGCTACTTTGTTGAGTTTCACTTTTGTCATAAAATGATGCTGCTGTGCACCTTACAAGCACACAATCAAATGTGGTCGGGGGGCGCCTGGTTGGATGGCACTATGATGTTTCAGAAAAGCTGTATAAAGATGAGAAATATTTGCATCTAGGCACAGAGGGAGGCACCATGCAAGCATCTAATTTGCTAAGCTCCCTGCTGGCAGTTTTTAACGCCCTGTTGATTTTATTAAACATTCTTAATAAGAAGTTGGAGTTTTGTTTAGGCTAAAACTATAGTGAAAACAGCTGTCTTCATTTCTCGGAAACCATGACAGTCACACGGTTGAGGAATCAACACTGAGCGGGGGCACTGGTCCAGGTCACAGGCTGAGGTGTGGCTTCTAAAAGGTGCTGGGGGTACATCTGGCCAGGGAGCTTAAGGCCATGGCATTTTTATGTGTAAGGTCCAAAAAGACCAAATGGTTCTTTTAAAAGTATTTTACTCACAGGGGCATTTACAATGAAGAACAGATATATAATTGTGTTTTTACATGTCTAAAGAAAGGGAACTGAACCTGCATATTTGAGTGTGAGAGTGAAATATAAAAGGCTGTGGGTACTAAAAGAAGAGGATTTGGAAGGAGGGGGAGGGGGAGGCGGAGGGGGAAGGGGAAGGCTGGGGAAAGGGAGGGGAAAGGAGGAGGGGGAAGGGGGAAGGGAGAGGGAGGAGGTGGGGGAGGAGGAGAAGAAAAGAGAAAGTTAAAATTCACCCCGACCCTGTTGTGCTCCAGACAAACAGGGCCTGGGGGCAGATCGGACTCTTTTGTTGAATTTAACAGCTCCCAGCGTTTGTAGCTCCAGCTTTCCTAGCTTTTCTCCTCAAGTGGCCTCTAGAGTGATCCAGAGAACAATCTTACTTTTTCAAGCAAAACTTGAAAGTTCAGATTTAGCCATTACCACTTTAGTAGCCAAGGGAATTTGTTTGGTAGCCTGGGGAACTGAAGTTGCTTTATTTTTCTGAACTGCGTTTGTTCTGTAAAATGGAGATGATACCACTTGCCTCAAGAGTCCATCCGAACCACTGCTGTCATCCTGCTCGCATATGTTTATTCAGCAGACTTTTGAAAATGTTGGTCACATTGAAGTCACAAAGAGACGTCAGGCACAGTGGCTGTCTTCAGTGGGCTTATGATCTACTTAACACTTGAAAACAGATTGTTATAAATTAAACATGAGAGGTACCACAGAAAAGGTTCCAACAAAGTGTTGCAGTACTTCTGTAGAGAGAATAAGGAAGGGCTTCAGGAGGAATGTAAAACATACAGAACCCTAAGCAGAAACTCACTTCAAATGTAACAGAAAAATGGCTTCATTCGTGGGATTATTTAATTTATGAAATGAAGAGAAAGCTAGCATAAGAAAATTTCTTCATCTGCTTGGTGTTATGCACATTTTGATTGATGAAAACAAAGTTCTAGAACCCACAGTGGATTTGTGGAGAGATTTCATACTGGGAACTGCAAAGGGCTTGGAGTAAACTGAAGCTCACTGGTGTGGAACATGGCTGGGTTCAGTTGTGTTATGAAAGCCAGCTGTGGTCACACGAACGGTTATGTCCCTGGTAACAGCGATAAGGAAGATGCTGGTTGCGGTGCATTAGACTGGCTGTGTTGAGGTGCTATAAAGACGGAGTTCGACTAAGCAATATTCTATAATACATTAAAACCTAAATACATTCATTCCGGAAACACGCTTGTAAACCAAAGCACTTGTATATCAAAGCGAATTTTCCCGTAAGAAATAATGGAAACTCAGATGATTCATTCTACAACCCAGATCTAGGGATCTTCCAGAGAATCTCATGAAGGGCAAGAACCTTAGTCACATTGAAAGTGGTGTCCAGAGTCTGTCTCCTGACCCTCGTATCAAGTATGAGTCCCTTCCTCGGGGTCCAGCCAGTGCCGATTTCCTACTTGGCATGTCCCATTCTTTGCCTCCTTTGAGCCCCTCTCTCATGTTCACAGATGCTGCCACCCTGGTTTGGGACCCTCTGGCACACTACCCCTAGCTACACCCTCCCTGCAGCCGTGTGCTGTGTGAAGACTTGCTCTCCATCCACTCCCAGAGCCTTGGCTCTAGTAGATCACCAGGTAACAGAGCAGTCAGCACTTCTCATCTTCCAGGTGCCCTGCCAGTTGATTTCTGTGTGTCTCTGAATGTCACAGCCACCACCAACACCACTTTCAAAAAGTCTTAGGAGCACCCAATTTTCGACTTCACTTCCAGTGGTCATTAACCAAACAGGGTCTTTCATCCCCCTGTAAGCAGTATTGGAGTCTGTCTGATGGAATAACAGTGGGCGTCCCACATAGTCCTGGGACAGCAGCACAGACCTTCCCTTTAGGGTCATCTTATAAAGATGAACCCTGTTGGATTTCTTTCTACAAAGAAGGCATTTTATGTTCTGTCTACGTACAGACTCATTTGTGTCATGCTCCTGGACCAGAATTACATATTCTGGGAAAGAGTAAGTCCTGCAAGGTAGTTGAAGCCTCGGCTGTCATAGAGCCTGTGTGATAGAGCTGAGAGCAAGGAGGTGACCCTTGTGTGCTCTGTTTGCAGGGGCAGTGAGAGTAAACCACAAAAGACAGAAGAAAGTATCTGAAACTTGGTAGAATTGGGGGAAGTGATGTTAGATGAGTGGCCAGGACAGTATCACAGAGCACCTGACAAAGGAGGGGACAATGGAGGGCCCCAGCAGAAGGGGAAAGCAGGGAGAATGAGAAAGAGACCATTTGCAGAATTAGGCCAAGAAGCCACAGACCTGCAATGCATTTGGACTTGTGAAGTGGGCAGATCAACCAAGGGAGGCGCAGAGAGACAAAGCGAACATCCCAGTCCTGCAGCAGCCAGTGATGAGATAGGCCAAAATCCGTATCTCTTCAGTTGTCTACCAGCTCTTTTCCATGACACCTGTGCTTCTTCCTTGCTGTTGGAGTGCAGCTGGACAGCCACTGCTGTCCTGGAATCCCAGTGCTATGGGGAAGGCGTGTAGAAAGGTATTGCTCACATTTCATGTGACCTAGTCTCTGCCTCAGACAAACTTGGAGAATCTGTGTACTCTCTCTACACGTTGGTTTTCACACCCTTGAAAATATCTTCAAGGGGCGCCTGGGTGGCTCAGTCGGTTAAGCCTCCGACTTCGGCTCAGGTCAGATCTCACATTCGTGGATTCGAGCCCCGTGTCAGGCTCTGTGCTGACAGCTAGCTCAGAGCCTGGAGCCTGCTTCTGGTTCTGTGTCTCCCTCTCTTTCTGCCCCTCCCCCTCTCATGCTCTGTCTCTCTCTCTCTATCAAAAATAAAAATAAAACATTAAAAAAAAAAAAAGGAAAGAAAATATCTTCAAGATTCCTTTAGCTCCTGCTTCCTTTAGGCCCTAACAAGTCATGATGCTGCCCAGCCTCGGCATGTTTCTTGACTCAGCCTCTCTCCATGGTTCTTCGCACAGTTTGGTTTGGGCCTTTGGTGGGTGGCCAGGTACTCCTCTTTCTCCCACTACTTCCTAATAACTGGGGGCTAATTGTCCTCGTGGCTTCTAGGGGAGTTTTGCTCTCTACTCCCTTTCCCTGTTATGTCCCAATTTTGAAAGGTGATGCTCTCCTGGAAGGTATGGAGAAGGTGACAGAACCTACATTTGGCCAGTTTCCCCTTCATTGGCTATCCTAGTAGGGGATGTGCATGCAGTTATCTACCAGGTTTCAGTTTGGGATTATCTATAGGTTTTCTTTACCTGGCTTTATTTCTCTTTTGTTTAGAAAAATTGAGGGTTTGCTGTGCAAAAAAAGACTTAGAGTTTAGGTTGAAACTAACTATAATCTTTTTATTTGGTTTGGATTTATTTTTATTTGATTAGTTAAGACTTCACCCATCCTTGATATATTCTCAAGGAAGCATTTGAAAAATGATAATTTGTTAGTATTCAGTCATTATATATTTTTAGTAAATGTGACATTCTAGTTGAGTCTAAGTATATGTAGACCTGGAACAATGTTAAAGTTGTTTGTGAGTGGGAAATAGATAGAAATAAATAAAAAAGACTTATAGTTGGTGATTGGTTCAGTATCACTTAGCAACATCAATATTTTTATCCACAAATAAAGGTCTCCTGTTTGGTGCATGTTGGAAATATTTGTACACTTACGTGTATGTGACCTTGTGTACACATTATCTAAGGCACAAGGATCGTTTTGGTTGTTGCTGGGTTTACAGTATTTAATTTGGGTGTCTAGACACTGGTTATAGTGACAGAAAAGCGTCTGAAGATGTGAGACAAGATTATAAGGGATGGTACTCTCAAAGTATGTCTGAAAACTGCCTCTTAACACAGAAACAAATTAAATTACAGAGTTAACAAAATCCTAAATTAAACGGATTTGTTTCCTCAAAAATAATTATTTGCATGATTTGAACATCATTTTTCCCTTTTCAGAAGTTGAAACATTATGTTCCCTGAGCTGTGCCAAGAACGGGGGTGATTCCCATTAATAGCCATGAAACTTAATTAATCTTCAGTTTTTTGATACCTTTTTAATTTAAATGTTAACAACTCAGATACATCAGCTAATCTCCATTTCTACTGTAGATAATAGTGTCTGTCCTTTATATAAAAACAATAGCATTGGCCCACCACCATGTGTTGTGGTGTGTGTTTTGAGTGTGTTTCCTCCTTTGGTGTCAATACAGGACAGGGAGACCCGTCCTGGTGGGTCTCATGAGTAGTCTCTGACCTGGGAGCAAGTCAGGTTGCCATTTGTACAGTGAATTATTTTTTTTAATTTCTTAATGTTTGTTTATTTTTGAGAGAGAGAGACACAGAGTGTGAGCAGGGGAGGAGCAGAAGAGAGAGATACTGAATGTGAAACAGACTCCAGGCTCTCAGCTGTTAGCACAGACCCAACAGGGGGCTTGAACTCACGAACCACAAGATCATGACCTGAGCCAAAGTCGGATACTTAACCAACTGAGCCACTCAAGCATCCCTGTGCAGTGAATTATTAAGTTTCACAATCCAGGGCTCTGCCTATCTAGATGTCCATTTTAACCCTTAGTGTCTTTTACTTCTTCTAATCATTCTATTCATATAGCTGGGATTTAATGCTATTATCCCATTTGTGGCCTTTCTTGTGCCTGAATACATAAGATAATTATCTTATTTTTCCTCTCCTTCCCTGCTTCCTGGCACACAGTAGGTATCCTACACATAAATGGCATTGAAACAGATTGATGAATGAGTAATAGGCAGTGTAAGAATTATTATTAAATGTTTTATATTTCAGTTGTTTGAACAAAAAACATAATTGCAAATTATCTATAAAAATATTGCAAATTATCGCCCAAATCCAAAACTAGCCCAGAGCAATGTATATAACTGAGAATGTAAAAGATAAGTTATTTTTTTATGTTTTTCTAAGTCAGGAAGTTCATATATGTTAAGTGAAATTGTTGTATATTTTTGTAGTACTATTTCAAGCATTTCATTTAACTTATGGCTTTGGAAAGGATCTTTTCTGTTAGTATCTCACCTTTATATGATCAGATCTAATGTAGGAAGGGTAATATAGGTAGAGTGTGTAGACACCAAATCTACATATGAATGTCTAGACACTAAAGATTCAGGGTCCAAAGTTACTTTCAAATAGATCTACTTAATATTTTGCTACAACGAACTATTGTCCTTTAATATTATTATTTCCTTTAGGGAAAACTGATGTTTAGGACCATTATAACAGAATTTAAATTTTAGTACCTTGACCACTAAAAATAATATTGTGGGGGTGCCTGGGTTAAGTGACTCTTTTTTTTAATAGTTTATTGTCAAATAGGTTTCCATATAACACCCAGTGCTTCTCCCCACAAGTGCCCCCCTCCATGACCATCACCCCCTCCCCTCCCTCTCCCTCCCCCTTCAGTCCATGGTTTGTTTTCAGTATTCAGTAGTCTCTCATGATTTGTGTCCCTCACTCTCCCCAGCTCTCTTTACCCCTTCCTCTCCCTATGGTCCTCTTTTAGGTTTCTCCTGTTAGACCTATGAGTGCAAACATATGGTTATCTCTCCTTCTCTGCCTGACCTATTTCGCTTAGCATGACACCCTCGAGGTCCATCCACTTTGCTACAAATGGCCAGATTTCATTCTTCCTCATTGCCATGTAGTACTCCATTGTGTTTATATATACCACATCTTCTTGATCCGTTCATCAGGTGATGGACATTTAGGCTCTTTCCATGATTTGGCTATTGTTGACAGTGCCGCTATGAACATTGGGGTACATGTGCTCCTATGCATCAGCACTTCTATATCCTTTGGGTAAATTCCTAGCAGTGCTATTGCTGGGTCATAGAGGAGTTCTATGGATAGTTTTTTGAGGAACCTCCATACTGTTTTCCAGAGCAGCTGCACCAGTTTACATGACTCTCGATATCAGTTCAGGTTGTGATTGAACCCTGCATTGGACTCTGCACTGAGCATGGAGCCTGCTTAGGATTCTCCCTCCCTCCCTGTCCCCTTACCCCTCCCCCACATTCTCTCGAAATAAATTTTAAAAAATCTTTTGGGTTAGTAATTTCCACTTGTGCATATTTTCAAAAGGTAATCAGTAATTTGTACATATATATGCATCATGACTGCCTTCCGAGTATATAATATAAAAAGGAGCGGGGAAAGAGTAACTTCACAGTAAAGAAACCTGACAAACACTATCACAGTCAGGTGGTCAAGGTTAACATCCACAGTCATGAGTCACATTGATAGTATGTACTCTTATGATATGATGTGACAAAAATGACACTTTGCTTTTGTGGTTTTTCTCCCCACAAATCCATAATTTAATCATGAGGGACAAAAAAATCAGACAAATCCCAATTAAGGGAAATTCTATAAAATATCTTACCAGTATTCCTCAGAACTGTCATGGTCATCAAAACCCAGTGAAGTGTGAGAAACAGTCACAGCTAAGAGGAGCCTGAGGAGTCCTATGTAACATGGTATCCTGGATGGGGTCCTGGACAGAAAAAGGATGTTAGATTAAAATAAATAAGGAAGTATTAATAAACTATGGGCTTTGGTTAATTTTTCTTTTGATTTTAACCTGTAAAAGGAAAGAATAACATGGAGTCCTGTTGAATGCTACCTTTTGCATTAGTTTGGTGTATAAAATTTTGAGTTCAACTGCAATAAGACAGCAGTAAAATTGGTCACAACTTGGCTTCTCTCTCTTTCTCATTCTATCTCTTCTCTTTCTGTTTTCAGAAATTAGCTAGATTAGTTTTGATGAAACCTCTTAATGTTCTCTTACCTGTGGAATTCAGTATTAGATGAATTGTTGATTTTCAGAGTACTGAAAATAATCTGTATTTGAAATGAGCTAGAAGATAGCAAACTCTAACATCTAAATTTTGTTTTGTAGCTCTATCATATATACAGCAAATGTTACCTTAGGGTACAAAGAAATGAAGATCATTTGGTTTTGGAGTTGAAAATTTACATGGTCTGTCCTAATAAGTAAGCCAGGTATGCCTCACAGAAACTCACTGTAATTAGACAAAGACACAGAATTACAAGTAGAACAAAGTTTATACAGCATATAATCGAATTAGTTTGTAGATGGAGTAAAACTGGGGCTTAGATGATTACTTAAAGTCTGGTAATTGTTTGGGATTTGCATTATTTTCTAAGAAGGTGGTAGGTAGTTTTGTGTGTGTGAATCTTTCTCTCCCATTCTGTTTTAATAGCTTTGTCAGTGTCTTCCTGTGACTTCATGGTTATAAAGAGAATTGTGAGTCCATGTTAAGCATTAGATTTATTATCTACCTAGCATGAAGCAAATGATAGTTGTGGAATCAATTTCTGCCCTATCTAGTCAGTTGCTGAGATATATAATTTGCATATTCATAAATTGAGTAAATAAAACCCATCTTCTTTAGCACGAGTGATATTGTTTTGTAGAATTCAGCATGTCTGGAAACTTGATTTAAGTGTAAGTTATTTATTGTCACTGAATTTCTGAGACTATTGGTTATTATTTACAGGCAATCAGAGTATATTTTCAGTGAATACAGCTTACCTTCTTGTGACAGGTCATGTCATTTGTACATGTTATTAGGAGGCTACAGGGCCTCACTGGAATGAGTAAGCTTGAGTTAACAGAAATTAGTTGGGTATAGACTCTGCTTTTACAAACCTTAAAATCCAATGAAGACACATGATTACCAGCAACGTATATGCCTCTTTAATCATATGAAATACGTAGGTGAGGGTTAAAGTGGATGCATGGTGCTTGGCACTAACTGAATCCAGAAAGGCTTTTTATAAAAAGAGGAATTATGAGCCTAGATCAAGGAACCACATGGACAAATTTGAGAGTAGTTACTTCTGACTCGGATAGCAAGGACAACTTCACGGAATAGGTAGCACATAAGCCCAGTTTTATTTATTTTTTTAATGTTTATTTATTTTTGTGTGTGTGAGCGTGGTAGGGTAGAGAGAGGAGGGGACAGAGTATCCAAAGGGGCTCTGTGCTAACAGCAGAGAGCCCAGTATGGGACTTGAACTCATGACCCTGAGATCATGAGCCAAAGTGGGATGCTTAGCCGACTGAGCCACCTAAGTGCCCCAAGCCCAGTTTTATTTCAAGTGTTAGTAGGTTTCCAGAGGCAGGATGTGGATTTGAGAAAAAAAGACTTTCACCTGGTAAAGAAAGACATGCCAATGGGACAAGTTGGAATATATAGGGAAAATTCCATGATAAGCGATTGGTTGCTGCTGATTACCTCCTAGTCTTTGTACATCTGATATAGGGTATATACAACCAAGACAATTTATGACTACTGATTGGCCTTGATCACTTGGCTGAGATAGTGTTTTTCAAGTGTCTCCACTCTAAAGTGATCCTTTTCCCCCTTGTCTAAAGAGAACCCCCCCTTGGGGTGCCTGGGTGGCTCAGTCAGTTGAGCATCTGACTTCATGGTTCATGAGCTCAAGCCCTGCATTGGACTCTGTGCTGACAGCTCAAAGCCTGGAGCCTGCTTTGGATTCTGTGTCTCCCTCTCTCTCTGCCCCTCCCTCACTCATGCTTTGTCTCTGTCTCTCTCTCTCAAAAAATAAACACTAAAACCTAAAAAAAAAAAAAAGGGAACCACCCTTTGAAACGTGACTAATGCTTTATAAATATAGATAATTATCAGTGTATTGTTTTGTTTTGAAAATCAACCCATGAAAATCATGGATGTTCTAGATCATTCATCAGCTTTAAGAAAATAATAAGCAAATGTTAGACTTTGCCTATACTTTGAAAAAGATCCTAATCTAAACTTGACCTTCTGGAGAACTAGTACCTAAAGGTGTTTTCCTTTAGACAAAGTTTTTTAATAAGGAGATCAGAAGTTGGTAACAAATGAGTTAAGAAATGATGACCTTAGCATCTGGCATATTGAAATCACTACGTAAGTTATATATAAGTGTTAGACATCATCCTTGACATCATCATCATTTCTTTCATTGAATAGCTGAAGCACCCTGATACTAGACACAAGTATACCCAAAGTCTTGATAACCAGTCTCATTATTATT
Source organism: Suricata suricatta (assembly GCF_006229205.1). Lineage (NCBI taxonomy): Eukaryota > Metazoa > Chordata > Mammalia > Carnivora > Herpestidae > Suricata > Suricata suricatta. The sequence continues at coordinate 63,061,821 of NC_043713.1, read as the reverse complement.
GCTTTGAATTTGAATTAGAAAACTTTTTAAACAAAATCAAAAATCTAATCATTTCCCAAGGCATAAGGAAATTTTACATATTGAAATGTAATGAATGATTTTTGCAGATTTGATTGGCACTTTAAAAAGTGTTGGAGTAGGGTGCCCTGGGAAACTGCCTATTGATTGTACTGTTGTCAGTTCCTAAGCAACCATTGCCAAATTTATCTTCACGTCACACAACTTGTGTGTTTACCCAAGCTGGTTGAAATTCTTACCCTTGTACAAAAATAGACCAGGAAGAATGTCGAGTAGGACTAGAACACTGGAATGGACTGCATTTCTACATACTTTCCAGTAGGTGTCAGTCTGGCAGAAGAAAACCAGATAATAGGTTCCAAAAAAAAGGAAGACAGCTCTGGGAGGGGTGGGGTGGAGCATACAAAGGTCCCTGTTCTGGCCTGAGTTCTTTCATTTTCACATGTTTTTTTCTGATCAGCAGGGGCAGGTTGTCAAGGAAATGTGAAGAGGAACACTTGTGGAAAATATTTCTGAACCCAACACTTTGGCCAGAGCCAACTCAGCTTACTCATAAAGCATTAAAGCAGCAATAAAAAGAAAAGCTATAATCTTTGTAGGTAAAACCTGAATAATGTGCAGCACTTGATGTGGTATAAGGAGCAAATTTTTATTTCTGGTAGGGTACATACATACGGGGCCTCCATAGTAAATGCTTATTGACTAACCAAAAGATACCCACAGGGATTTCCTATGTTTCTGGATAATCTCTCATATTAGTGTTTGCTTAGAAATGGCTTAGTCACTTAAGTGTCCAACTCGTAATTTCTGCTCAGGTCCTGATCTCCAGGTTCATGAAACAGAGCCCTGCCTCAAGCTCTGCACGGAAAGGATGGAGCCTGCTTGGGATTCTCCTTCCCCCCACCCCCCCCCCTCTCTCTGAATAAACTTAAGAAAAGAAATGCAAAATATTTTTGGTTATATTAAATACATTTTAACTATGAAAAATATATAATAGTACCATACATGAATTCCCAATTTCTGTTAACAGGTATAATTAAGAATAAATGTTATGGTATAATTTGACTCAATGTAATAAATGTATATCTCTAATTCTTTCAAGAGTGACTCCTTCCATCCCCAGAATGCCCGAGAGAAATCATCGTTAACCATCTCATGAGCTTGGACAGTCATGGGATTGTGAAGCACATCAGCTACCCAGTTGATACCTTTGATACCTTTCTTCTCAGGAATCCCTTGCCATTTTTCAGGAACTTAAATATTGTTACTGTCACTAGATATGTCACTTCCAGGATGCAGTGGTGTCCACTGCATGCAAGACCAATGTGAAATCATTGTAGTAAAAGTAATTAATGAGTCTAGATCGTGAATCACCAGTCTTTAGTAGCTGTAAACATCTCTCTAAGGGAAGAGAAAATCCCTACTTCCATTTTTCCTCAGTAAATAATTATTGACTAATAACAAAGGAGAACATAAGTACTTAGTAGGTGATTAGAACAACATCTGAAGTGCCGCTTCATCACTGGGGTCTCTGAAGTGCTACTTCTGAAGGCTACTTCTGTTACTCATTCCCCTAGCAAATGAATGAATGGCAGAGTCCTGGAAAGGTAGGGCCTACCCTGAAATAGCATTCATGGAAAATGTCTAGATACTTAAGCAAAGTTGATTTTATAATTTGCTAATTACATTTACAGGCCAATCAACTAAAAAATTACAACAGATTATTAGCCTCTATTTGTCTAAAATTAGAATTTCTAAATGTGTGTGTGTGCGTGTTTATGAATGTGTATATGTATGTAGAATGTATTCATTATTTCCTCAAAGACTCGAGACCAAGATCACACTGCTTGAGAGTCAGGAAACTGGGGTTTGATAGCACCTCCATGAATTACTTTTGCATTGACTTTGGCCTCGACTTGCCCGTCGCAGGAGCTGGCTAGAGATCTGTGCGGCCTCTTCTACCTCAAAGACGGGGCGGTTTATAAGATTGCTGCAAGTGTCTGGGAAGTGCCTTAACACCTTCTAACAGGAGACATGAGTCTTCTGTCTGTGAAATGCTGTTTGCCATTCACAATCTACCAGGCTGAGTGTTGGAACTCAGCAATAAGGAATCTCTAGTTTAGTCCTTTGGTCTGATAGTTTTCAAATATAATGGGGACTTCTAAATTTGTTAGGTTAACTGTCAGCAGAAAAAGTGGAACTCCTCAGTTCCTGTTTTTCTTTTATATTTTCTTTCTAACTATGTGTTCAAAACAAATAGAGGAACCAGGGAATTACTTTTAGAGAATTGAAGCCATCAGTAGTACATGAGGTGATTACAAGAGTGTCCCTTTGCTTTTGTGTCTATTGGCATGAGCCAATATTACAGGTGAAAAATATTACAGGTGAGACTACTGAAGGAAGTTGTATGAAAACCCAAGTCACGAAGCGTCTTGTCTGATTGCTGAGTTTTTCTCTGTGGCTCCTGAGCAAATGCTGGGAAGTGACAGGTAACTTGGCACAATCTCAGAACTCTAAGGAATTCTAGTTTCCTACTTCCCAGGCTGGGACTACTGACTTGGCTCACCTCTAGAAGAGACCTGCATCTGAAGTATCAGTCCCATCCATGCTCCTGGAAAGAGGTGGGGCTGACACATCTTCCAAAAGGTCTCAAGGGACTTGGATTTCAGATATGACTCAGTAGGATTCTGAGGGACTCACTTAAAGATCTTTGAGTCAGTTAGTGACAAGATTTTGCAAAAAATTCTCCATATCCCTGATTTTTGAACTTAATTTTTTCCCACAAGACAAAAAAATCAGCATACATCTTGTTGGTTTGTCTGTGAAAGGGTCTTAATGAGATTAAGCTTCATCTTTCAGCCTCAACCTTTTATGTTGAGTATAGTAATTAAAGAAGACTCCAATTTCAAGCATTTTGAGTATTCAAGAAGTACCTCTCGTTGGTATAGCTGATAAGAATATAGGAAAGAAAATATAGGAAAGGGTATAGGAAGGCGCTTGGGTCGCTCAGCTGGTTAAGCATCTGTCTGACTCTTGGTTTCATCTCAGGTCATGAACTCATCATTGGTGGGTTCAAACCCTGAGTCAGGGTCTGCACCATCAGTGCAGGTTGGGGTTTCTCTCTCTCTGCCTCTCCTGCTTTCATATTCATTCATTCTCTCTCTCTCTCTCTCTCTCTCAATAAATAAATAAAGCTTTACAAATAGCAAAAACAATGCAGAGCTGTGGCTGAAATTACCCACTGAAGAATCTGCAGGTGAATTGTGAGCCAGTCGGTATCCACAACTATGGTTCTCTCAACAAAAACACTTCAGGTCTGTGTGGAAAAGAAAATAGTGAGTTTAGTCCTGAGTTTTCTGCATACACCTGTGGGACCTTGTGAAAGTGTCCTAAGAGTTTTGATGTTGTTTTCTCACTTCCACAGTGGCTATGATTATGTCACCTGGCCGGGGAGGGGGGGGGAGATAAAACTTCTCAGTCTCCAGATCTTACAGTCTCAGGGAATATCCCACGTATGTATTAGGGACTTTAAACTGTAACTATTCTTCAGGTTCTGTGTTTTAAAAGTTTTCAGATTTTTGACCTGGAATGAACAGCTAAAATTATTTTAGGAGACATGTTGATAACTAGTTTTCTTTGATGCTTCTGTTAATGTACCTTATTTTCCTTTAAACCCATTTTTTAAGAGCATTACCTAGTTATTTTTCCTCAGGTCAGACAATTTGGGATTTTGAACATTTCTAAATAATAAATAGATGCACACTTTACAACTCCTTAAGATTTTGCACTTGTAATTAAATTTTTGAGTACCATTTTTATATTGGAGTAAATGAGATAATTAAGAGATTTTTCAAGAAGGAGAAATATATGAGAAAATAAATGGTTTCTGCCATGTGATTAAATACTGCAGCTGAGATACTTGATGAGCAGAGGAGTCGTTTCATTTGTTGGAAGTGTACTTCATCATCATAAGTGGTGTCCTGATTATAGTTCAAGAAACATGTTCAGAGTAATCAGGACTGTGGGGACACCCATTCACAAACACATACATTGCAACTTACCTTTGTTTGATGAGGGACTTACTCTGATGTTTCTTGAACTTTGAGAGAGATAAGGCATTAAAATATACATTTGTTTATCTTAGTGATATGGTGCAAGGAGGATGCATTATGAATCTGAAATTAGTTTTGGAAAAGCTGAACCTAAAAGCTTTTCTGATTATCAAATCTACCTATAAGCATAGTAATTGTTATATTATTATACTAGAGAAAACTTAAAAACCCAAAGATATCTAAACAATGAGTAAGAAAGAAAAAGGTGGAAAGTTCAGAATACCCAATAAGAATCAGACAGCTCCTCAGTTTTACTTACCCATCTGGCATCAGAGACTTTCTTTGCTTCTGGGATCATAGAGTGATTGGGACTTTGGGGCTAAGTGGATTCAGGCCCCCACAGAGATGTATTCTTGGGAAAGTTGCTTACTGTCTCAAAACTTCCATTTCTGCATCTTTAAAAAGGTGATAATCGTACCTACTTTTGGGTGGATGTAGGTTGTCAGGAGAGTAAATGACAGTGTACACTGTATTTGGTAGAGGGATTATCAGGGACATCATCATCCTTGACCCCTAAGACCCAAATTGGCCACCTTGAGAGTTTATAACTCTTCGCCAGCTCTGCTGACCTAAATCAGTTAAACTTGATCTTGTCTCATTTCTCTACCCACTTAACTAAGTCCTTTTTTCTTTCAAATTTATTTTCAATTTTAAAAAAATCAGGAAAGGCTATTGATGAACTTATGAGACATAGGAGTTCTGAGTTGTCTCCAGCCCTCCTCCCTCCCCAGGAATCTTTGTACTTTTCAGGTTATGCCCTCATATGTGATCTGAAGTAGGGAAGTGACATGCTAACTTTTGGAAACATTCAGCTGCCAAGTTTCCTCTGCTGCAGACTTAAAATAGATCAGACTGAGAAAGGAAGGTAGAACTTGAACCAACTGTTACCCTCTATATTGAGACTGTTTTGCTTGATCTCGTGTAACTAGTACAGTTCTTTGTTAGGAAAGGAAGAAACTTAACCCTCCATTTCCCATATCTGACTATTTGGGGACAGACCCAATGGTTTACCATCAGAATACCCAAAGGCTTACTATTTCTTGTCATTTTATTGATTTCTTTTCTTGAGGGGGGGGAACAATATTTTTATCATTGAGGATGACAGATATCTTTGAAAGGTTTTAGGGATAACTCGATGATTATTTTTGATAACATGAGCATATTCACAACAGCTAATTAATCTTTAAACCAAAATCCATAAAGCATTTTTTAGGTTGATAATTAGATCTAGTTTAATTTTGAGTGGGTGGTAGAATTACAAAGATGCCTTCCAGGCACCCCAGATGAAAATCCTTCCAGCCATGTTTGTGGATGCCAGCAGGAAGAGGAGGCAGATTCTGGGTGGTTGGACTAAAGGCCAACTTAAAGAGTTGCTGTTGAGTGAATATTGTCCTGACTCCCAAAATCTGTTCACACAAGAATGGTTTTCTAGATATATGGCATAAAGAAAGAAGTAAATGGGGCTAGCTACTTCTCATTTAAGGATAAGTAAGTCTATACAAAGTGACATTTCCATGTTACTCCTTTCAGCTCAACCAAAGAACTATAGGGGACTATCGAAGGCCTTGACAGTGGTGACATGAGCAGGTCAACAGGGATAGATGGTTATAGCTGCTGGGGCTGATAAACGGATCCATGGTTCTCACACATCAAGAAATACTTAGGGTTTATCAAATACCTGGCCCCATGGGAGATAGAAAAGCCACAAAACAGATCCCTATTCCCAAGGATATTTAAGCAGATGGCCTTTCAAGACTTCTCAATAATTGTCTGAGCTGTGGCTTCCATCTTCATAGCTGGGTCATAACTAGACCATTTTTAAACCACCACATTTTCCCCCTTCCTATGCTTTTTGTTGGTAGTTGTAGAAATTTTATTTTCCTTTTCCCTAAATGGAATAGTGTTCTAGATCAGAAAATAGCTGTTATTCAAGAAGTCCTCTCTGGAAGCAAGCATAAGTAGTTATATCTGAGGGTAAATCACACATCTCTGGCGATTTTCCCTCCTGTTTGTAAACCAAGGCCAGCATCCGTGCTGCCCACCTCTACTGAGTGAGCCAGTCCCTGAGAGCTGGGGTTGCTTGTCTGATAAGCAAGCATGATCAGTGCTCTAAGAACCTTTTCCTCACCTGCTCTCCTTGGTTTTTGTGTTTCTGAGAATGTAAACAGTTTACTTATATGTTCCTTTTTCTCCAAAAACATGTACAAAAAACCCAAATATAAAATCTTCTTGGGAACTAAGTCAGTATTTACCCAGAGCAAGTAAAAGACACTGAGGTGCCCCAGCGACCTTTCCTCTGCTCCTGCTATCTTTTCCTCTCCTCACCACCTCCCATTTCTCCTGATTTGGCAGTTTGCCTGAAACCATTTTTCTTTCATTACAGTGGCAGCCATCCAGTCTTCCCTTGCGAACTCCCCTGTAGCTTGTGGGGTCATTAAAGAGTCCGGGTGTATATTATTCTTTAGGCTTGGCACAACTTAGGTTTGAGTCTCCTCAATTATCTGAAGAAACCTTGTATTCTGTGCCTGTGCCCACAGTGTTCCCCTATCCCCTACAAAAAAGAAAAAAAGGAAACAATAAGAACAGAAAAAGAGACACATTAAAAATGATGCTCAACCAGTGGGAATTTGTAGCGAAACTTGCTCCTCGCGTGTTAGTTATGCCTACACTACTACTTTGGAACACTGAGTATTTCATCCAGTATGCCCTTGTCTGAAAAGTAAAGACAATTAAATCTCATGTTATTATGATCTGAGCTCAGAGTATTAATGTAAAACAAAGCCATAGCACCAAATAAATAGGCTTTCTGTGACTATAATTCCCCATAAAGTATCCCTCACTCCCAGCTAGTTATGTCTTGGAGGGCTTTTGCAATGCATTGTCTTTTAGGTCTACCAGTTGTCTATGAAAAAGGAAGGCAAGGGACACCCAGAGTTTGGACCAGAGCCACCTTAGCTGAAGAAGTGTCTTCCGTGGTCTCAGATGGCTGCCTCTTGTGTGGCAGGGGGCCTGAGCAGCAGAAGTGAACAGAGCTATCTCCAACAACAAACTGGAGTCAGGGCTCGCCAGTGCCATTCTGAGAACAGCTGGGCAGCCCTCCAGGGTGCTGGACAGAGGGGACTGCAGATCCCCAGCCACACAGCCAGGGCCTGCTGTCCGCCAGCAGCGGGAAATAACAGTCTCTTGTAGTAGTGGGGTCGTGACATTGGCATGAGCTGCCCCTCACAGCTGGGCTGTCCTGGCACCTGTCTTGGGCCTATCGAGTGAGCCAGCCCAGCTGTACTGAAATATTCATTCTTTGCTCCCCTCTCACACCCCCTCTTCAACAAGACAACAAACAAAAGGGATGGTATTGTGGTTATTGTGGTTCATGCAGTGAAGAGAACCTTTCTCAGCCCAGGGGAAAAAAATGGTTGCACTCACTAATGGCAGAATTCAGTACCTATACCTTATTTTTGGGTGAGGAAAGGAAAATTTAGTATTTTCTATTTTCATAGCTCCTAGGACAGAGCTCGTCTTTTCTTGTTGGGTCACACATTTCAAGTGGAGCCTTAAAGGATTTGTGTTTGTAGCAGAGGGAAGAATTCCACTAGTGTTGACTGGACATGGCTCTAAAGAATAGGATGATGTTATATGTAGCATTTAAAAAGCAGCCCTGGGTCTGCATTCTGACCTGTCAGTTGTCATTTCATTCATTCAGCAGATTTGAGTTGTGAATTTTCTCTATACAGGCACTGTCTGCTCATAGGAACACAAAAATATACCTCTCCGATCTCTGCTCCCAGGAGTGTGGGATCTGTAGGAAGGAGCAGGTGTCTTAGACATGGGGCTTTAATAGTCACACCCATTTGGTAAATAAGTCTGAAGGACCTCAGGCAGGGACCTCCGGCCAGTGTAGAAGCAATCATAGGGAATGCCACTGAGCAAGGTAAACAAGGTGTTCTGTGGCTACTTTCTTCCCTGTCTCTTGGAGGGAAGGATAATACTAGAGTGGAATCCAACATTTGTCTTCTGCTTGGCATCATGGGCTTGAGTTTTCTTTTATTTTCAATAGTATAGTGTGTCTGGCATGCTTGTTTTGGTGTTAAATGAAGACAGGTGTGTCTTGGCCCTGTGAAAATAACTAATGTAGTATTATACTGTGGTTTTATATATACTATCCTTGACACATGAATCTCCCCCACCAAAAAAAGAAGGGAGGATATATATATATGTGTGTACATATATATATGTATATATATGTATATATAGTTTGTTTTCCTTTGCTTTATTTATGATCATCTGCCCAAAAGGATATGAAAATGTCATGGAAAGTGAAAAGTACTTGGATTTACTGAACATTTGCTGTGTGCTAAGTACTGTGCTAGGAATTTAATCAATTCAGTATCCCTCTGAAGAATATTACTGTACCCACTGAACTGAAGAGAACACTGAAGCCCAGCATGGTTAAGTACCTTGCCCAAAGTCACACAGCTAATGTGGAAGAACTAGGCAGAATCCTAGTTCCTGGTCCAAGCCTGGTCCATATTCCATGAGGGAAGGAGCACTGCTAACACTTCTTAGGATCATTCCTAAGTTGGATTCGCTGACCTTTTCCTCATGTTATGTTGTTATGGTTTGTTTTGGTCAGTAGTAATCATTTTTCCCCATTATGCAACTTCACTGTTTTAGCTGTGATGTGCACTTTTGTGGGTACAGTAGGCCTTCATGGGTGCAGCTGAGATGAATAGACTTAAGGAAGAAAAGTGTGTATCTCAAATATTCCTAATTCAGAGATATCTGAATTGCTTGAAATTACTGGGATAGATAGACTAAAAGTAGAGATGAGGCCTTTTAACCTATGGGAGCTGATTGGCTTAGAAGCTCTGATTGCTAGTTTTGCTCAACTTCCTGGTTACTCAGGAGCGGAAGAACCGCGTGCGTGTCTTCATCTGGCCTCACAGGAGCCCTAAGGAATGTAAGCTTTTGCAAAAGCCCCAACTGCCTAGATAAAAACAAAAAACTCCTGAATTGTCTACAGCTTTTAAAAACCTTTTCCTCAGCTTTGAAATTCTCTGAAGATTTGAGACTATTAACACCAACCAAACCAAGAGTTTTCTCTGGGCTCCTTTTTTTCCTCTTTCTCCTCAAATCAAATGAATTTTCTCTGCTGGTTTCTATTCATCTTACTGGTCATAATTGTTATTTTGGTAGAATAAAAAAAGCTCACCCTTTAAAATAGAACTATGAGAACTTTTTTGCCAAAAATATTAGAATATTTGCTTATTTTAAAATGAGATTAACAAAATAGTAACTGCTACTTTTGAACTCTAGCTTGAAAATGTCTTGGCTTCTTGAAGATATGTAGCTATTTAATACAATTCTAACACTATGGGTTTGCTCTTGTATTGGATATAGGCATTAGAAATTGTGAGTAACAGGGGCGCCTGGGTGGCTCAGTCGGTTAAGCCTCCGACTTCGGCTCAGGTCAGATCTCACGTTCGTGGGTTCCAGCCCTGCGTCAGGCTCTGTGCTGACAGCTAGCTCAGAGCCTGGAGCCTACTTCCGGTTCTGTGTCTCCTTCTCTCTCTGCCCCTCCCCCTCTCATGCTCTGTCTCTGTCTGTATCCAAATTAAATAAAACATTAAAAAAAAATTTTTTTTTTAATTGTGAGTAACAGATTATAGTGCCTTAAAACCACAAGCATTTTTTCCCTCACATTAAAAACAATTCTGGGTGAAGGCAGTAGCATGGGGCCGGGGAGGGGTAGGTGTCTCCACTAAGTCCTTCAGGACCCAGGATCGTTCTTTCAGCTCCATTCCCTCTGCACTTAGCTTCCAACTTTGAAATTGCTTCATGGCTTAGGATTGCTGCTGGAACACCACCCATGACATCCACAATGTGGGCTGGACCATGGAGGAAGAGCGGAAGTCTAAAAGGATACCTCTTTCCTTTAGAGATCCTTCCTAGAAGCCCTACAAAACACACCTGTGAATATCTCCTGGCCAGAAGGCCATCATATAGCCGTGCCCAGGGAGGCTGGCAGTGCACCCCCCTTACTAAAGAAGGAAGAGGGGCGAGGACGCCACATCAGGACATGTGACCTTAATTACAGTTATGGGTTCACAGGCTGTAGTAGACAGAGCATGTGTTTGGAAGCCAGTTAGGTCAGATTTATCAGGTCTAACTGCTTCTTAGTCAAGTTATTTAAATTTATGGCTTGGATACACTTATCTATCCAGTGAGCATAGGCATACCTAGTGTGCACAGTTTTCACGGAAGGGACCATGGAAAGGCTCTTGTACCCCACCTTGGTAAGTACCTCAGTCTTAAGGGATGTTAGCTCTACTCACCCTACACCCTTTGCACAATCTAATTCTCTTCATGGGCACTCAGTTCATAAAAATTTTATGAATGAGTTGATATTAGCAGATTAACAGGAACAAATGCATAATTTGAAAAAAAATGATTATAGGAAGGTAAGAGAAGTTGTGACAGTAATTTAATGTTAGAGGCTTTATTCTCTTGAGATGCTCATGTTAGATAAGGTCTTTCATTTAAGAGGCCTTAACTTCATAGAAGCTGAAGTGTTCTCTTCCCTCCTCTTTGCCATTGAAATGTTCAGCTCATGCTCCTCAACCCCCGAAGCTTCTTTCCCAGACCTCTGCCCTCCTACAGGCACAGGGGCTCAGACTTGGGACTGAAATATTAGCTCAGCAATAGAGCTAACCTTTTAAAAGAATAACTCATTGTACTCTTGTTTCCACAGAAAAAAAATGATTATCATTTGCAGGATAAGTCAATTATAATTGAATTTTGGGAACCAATCTAATCCATAAGTTGGACTCTGCTTATGTTCACCTTATTTTAAAAGGAATCTCTTTTATGTCTTTCAAGGAAGAAATATTTTTTAAAAGTCTTTTGTGCCAACAATCAGCATTACTTTGAGTTAATTTCTCTTTTGGTAATAACTGGTAATTGTGCCAACAATTTGGTTGAATTGTATTAAATTCCCCTGCAAGAATAATGTAGTATTTATTTTTATTTATTTGTTTTCTTTGTTATGCACATGAGGAAAGACAGCGGATCTCCATCACAGTTAAGCTATAGGGCTTCAGAAGTGCATTTTGATGGAAGTGGTGGTTGGTATTTTATTTTGCAAGCGTTTTTTTCTTCTTTTTTAAAAGATCATTAGGCCCTTGAAGGGCATTCTCAGTCTAACTGAACCAAAGATGAAAGACTGTGATAGAAGACGACATTTTAGTTTGCTCAGCAAACTGACCCTCATCATATTTTATGTCATACAACAAAGAATTACAGACACATGACCATACGGAGAGTCTGCACAATAGGAAATTTAAATCTGGCTCTGTGTGTGTGTGTGTGTGTGTGTGTGTGTGTGTGTGTGTGTGTCAGCCCTACCCTAAGCATCTGGTCTTGTCAAAATGCCACTACACGGTCCAGAATGTAATGACCTCGTCCTGCAGCTCCTTGCTTAGACTGCTGCCAAGTGGGAGCCCAGACATCAGCTATTGTGGGAGCCAGGGAGAGGCAAAGACTCCAGTGAGAATGGGAGAACTCACAGCGTCTTCAGGACTCTGCCAGGCACCTTCCTGCCTACTGGGTGGTGAAGTAAGGCAGGAGTCTGGCAGCAAGGCAGTGGCATGGCTTTGGCCAACCAACTTCTTAACTAGAAATTTAATGAGTGGAGAAATGCCACTGATCAGCATAGCTCTAGATACATTTAAAGGGCATGCTCCTGATTTTGTACTCGGAGTCCTATGCCCAGGACTGCTTTTAGGTGGGCACCACCCTGGTGACCATAAGGTACAGTCTTGGGCTGCCTTTTTGAAGTGTGGAGTTAGTAAGCATGTCTTCTCTTTCCTTCAGAAAGCTCTCAAAAGCTGAGAAGCACTAAATTCAAACAGAGCTTCCATTACCCTGAAGCTCACAGCACCGCCAAGGACCCTATATAAAGCACATGAAGCTGAGCATGACCCCACAGAGCAAGTATTATTTCTGCCAGCTTCACCCACAGTTCCTGTGGGGGCTTACCAAGAAGCCATGCCTCCTCCATGCACGCTCTATGCCCACTGCTGTCTTTGGTAGTCAATGAAATGAACACCTGCGCTTAATCTTCACCAAGCCGGAGAAAATGTGTTCTTCTAAAATTATAGGTGATCATTTTGGGTATTTCAAGGTTGCTCACATGCTCACATATCAGTGTTGCTCAGAATTCTGAACAAAAGAGCACAATTCATAAAGTAGAATGAATTAATTAATCATTGTTAAGATGGGTGAAGAATATACAGAATTCACTCTTTAGAATCAGCCAGCATTTTAACTGTTTGGGAGTATAGTGAAATAGGCTTAAAGTTGCAGTTTTTTATGATGGATTTCAAGTATCAGAAGATATCAGCCCCCCATCACGTCCTCCCTCTGGCTACCTTCTACGCCGCTGTCATCCTGCAGTTGTTGAAGGTTAGTTGTGAATTCCCTCAGCCCCTACACTCTGAATGGTGATATGAATGTAGATGACAGTGCTTGCAGACCTGCCCGGGCTTGGAACAGAAGGAGATTCTGAGAACCCTTCAACCTTTTTACTCATTTTTGTGTTTGCCTTGGAAGATTTAGGGATGCTTCAGTCTTCGTCAAGAGGCTCTTTAAATCTTTTATTGTGCTTCAGTGCACATAGTAAGAGACCCAGAGGAAGGCAGAGAAGGGAACATCAGTGGGAGCAAAATCAATGTGCTTAGTGTTGTTTTATGATTTCTAAGTCATGCCTCTTGCTAATGTTTCTCAATGCCCAGAGTTTACCATCTTTTACCTAAATTAGGGCCACTAAATCCTGGTGGTGTTTGGGGGTAGCTTGTTTGTTCATCCAGAAATGATCGTTTTTACATGAACCCTCATAATTGGAAATTTTTCACTAACACCAGCTGTGAGTGTTCTACTTGAAGGCCTTGAATTTTCCTGTCCTAATATTAGGAGAGCAGAGGGTGCAACAAAGCACAAATTAGACTTGCAAATTCCCAGGGAAGTCTGGGATGCGTGTGTGATTGCTCTATGGATGAAGCTCTTCCTTCCTGGACAGGGTGCTTGTTACAGGACGCTGGGATGGGCACTGTTCAATTGTGAAGGAATTGTTGTTTTGAAAATTTTGTTTCACAGTGATTCTCCTGTAAAATTGTTCTCAGTGTTTTCTTGGAAATCTTAGGAGTATGCTGGGCTACAGTGAGAAGTCACAAGAGCAGATTATGTTGCTTACATATAATGTAAGCAAATGAACATTGGATTAGAATTCATTTTCTGTTAGATTGGGGAGGAGTGTAATAGTTTTTGGTGGAAGGGATATAGTCAGAGAAGCCAACTCAGGGTGGTAAGGCTGATATCATATTCAATTTCACATGTGTCATACTTTCTCAGGTAATGAAGGTGAGACTGCAGGTTTAGATCTGGAGGGAAGAGAAGCCAGATATTTTACAGTTGACATGCTCCATGTCATCCTCACCTCATTATTTTCTGGTCAGGAACTTCATGAAAGAGAAGCTGCATCTTTTCCAAGCTGACATCTGTACCTACTTTGAGATCTGTGGGCTTTATGTGCAGTCTTGGATGGAGACATTGAAGTGAGCTTAATTTCTTGATCTAGTGGAAATGTGTATCTTTCAGTCTGTTATCATGTTTAATAATGGCTGTTCTATCATCTTTTTTGCTTACCTGTTACACGATTATTTTTGTATTATTAAAGAGTCTCGCAGAAAAAAAGCGGAATGTGGCTTGGGTGGCGCCTGCAGCGCTTCTCCCGTGTTGTCTCTGACCCCAGGGACAGCGACTGCTCTCCCCACTGTCCACAGTGTGCTGTTTAGAGCTTTGTCACATTGTGACCCATCCACCTAGACATCCTCCCCACGGCACTAGCTCCTCTGGGGCAGGAATAACATTCTGTTCATCTTTGTTCCCGAGCTGCCACCTGGTATCTAAGCACTCCAGAAATGTTTACTGTACAAGGTGTTGCAGAGCCACAGAGGAACGTGACTCTCACACTCTGCCATCTCAGGAGTCACTGTCCTTGCTGCCTGACAGTCCTGGGCGGTGATGCTGATGCAGCTCTGGCATTAGGTGCGAGCACTTCCCAGGTCACTGCTCCCAGTTGGCCTCTGAAATGCCAGAACTTAGAAGGGGGTCCCAAGTGTGGCAAGTGTTCTCACAACCTCCTCACAGATTATTGTGAAGTTCTAGAAACAAAGACCTTCCTGCTTCTTTTGAATCAGATTCTACTGGATTCTAACAGTAGCTGTAAGGTAAGAAGAATATGGAGCTTTCCGCCTGTGTTTCTGGTGGGAATATTTCTATTACAGACCCCTCCCTTTTTGTTTCTTTCCCCCATACAACACCTCCTTAGAGCAAAGAACTTTTTCAGAAGGAAGAGATATGATATACCATCCCATTTGTCTCCTTCCCCAGCTGAGTCACTGATTATACCTTAAAATGAGGAAAACTCCCAAAACTACAAAGGGAACATTTAAGGGAGAGTGACTACGAAGGAAGTCTCTAGAGAGGATGTTTGGTCTCCTAGGAGTTATTGCAAGGGTCAGGAGAGTAGATTCCTTGCCCAATCTCTTGCCCCAGTTTATAGCCCATCATTTAATATTTGCCACATTACATTTTGATATTCTGATGTTAAACCTTTCTGATTGGAATTAAAAATTGTTTTAACTAAGCTTATGAGTTGGATGACAAATGCTGTCTAAGGTTAGGCAAGTCAAGTCCTCATCCTCTTTTCAGACTAGATTATGTGCTGTGTCTGTGGCACTCCCCTAGGCCCTTTGTCAGAGCTCTATGGTTTGCTGGGAGCGAGAACAAAGACACATGATGAGTCAAGTCACTATCCAGGGCGGTAGCAGAAGGAAGTCTGGTGACAGTGAAAGGTGGAGTGTTAAGTGAGGGATATCCACAGCCTGGTATTGGGATCTCGGGAGGGGGGCCCAGAGGAAGGCCATGAGCGCCGCTTAAGGATACCTGCCTCCTTGGTGGCAGCGAGGACATGGTTTTGGAGGAAGAACTGATAACATTAAGCAAAACAATATGTAGTTTTCTGTGGAAAGGAATCCTTAGTATAAATTTTAAAAATACTATTGGATGTCTTGACCTGACATTTAACAAATAAGTTCTGTGTTTCATATCCTGGTGGCATTTTTGTTTTGCTTTGTGGGTTAGCCCTTTTTTAAGTATCTGAATTTACATGAGATTGGATTCCTATCTCTGCAAGTTTCAAGCGATGCAATTTGAAGCAGATGTGATAGTAAACACAAACAGGATTCTTAACAGGAAAGTAAACTCTTGGGCATGCTGTTCCATGCCTGCATTGACTGGAAAGAAATTTGATTACTTTGGGAAATGAGACTAATATTTCAGTGGTTGTGTAATGGGCAAAGAAAGGCATGCAGCCTTTGAGAAGAGGTAGCTGCTCTGCAGTTGCCGTCCTGAGTCTGAGTGACTTGTCCTGACATTGGTTTGTTGGCTGCGGGGGCAACACCTAGAGATGTCAGTGACAGCCTTTGCTCGGCTGAGGCCAGTCTTTTTCATGTGGTAAGTTAGAAATATGGCCAGAGTGAGCTATGATTCTGTTGATTGTGATTAGAAAAATAAGAGCAGTTTTTGAGAAAAATCCTAAGAGAAAACATAAGAAATGAAGATGTTCTTTTTCTGTAAAATCTAAAATGTGAATTCATTCTTAGTGATAGTGAGGGAAAGAGAAAAAGTGAAGGAAGAAGAGAGCTTTTCTTTATAGCATCTCTAGCATTATACAAATCCTCTTTAATGAGTAAATGGAACCTTAATAAGGAAAACCACCGGCCGCATTATCAGTTGCCAATTGATTTGCTGTAGGCTAATTCTAATACAGTTTGACTATGTGAGACGTACCTCTTAAGGAAACAAAATCAGGTTACCTGAAAATGGACTCTTACTTTCTAGGTGAAAAAAGCAGTAATGACATAGCATAGTTTTATACAGAGATTTTTACTTGCTCCTGAATAATGGATGGGCTCTTCTATTGGTATCTCTAAAGTTGAGCTACCATTTTTATCTTTAAATAGATACTCTGCATACCTTCCACACCCAAATGAGGCTGGAATGAGAATGAGGAGGAGGACAGTGCTTTTCTGCTCCTCACTGGTGGGAGAGGAGATCAAGTGGAGGAGAATCCACCTCTAATATCCAGTAGTTCTTAACCCTTGAGAATGTGACACAGGCCAACCACTCTCAACTCATAAAAATGCAAAACCACCAAGCTTCACATATAGTTATGAGGTTTGCATACTCCCGAAGCCCATCCATGGAGTCTCAGTTTAAAGCACCTGCTGTAAACTCAATTAGGTGCCATTTTATAAATAAACCAATTGGTTGTGTCATCTTTTTGATGAGTGATTGCCTTGCTAGTATTATATTTTCTAATTTTCATACCTATTTATATTGTGGATCACCTTGGAAATGTCCCCCAAAGTAGATAAGCTGATCTGAGACCCTGCTTTTTCCAGGAGATGAGAATGATTGCGAACTCTCATCTTGTGGCCTGCCAGACAGCATATCACCAGCACCCCCACCACCTTCTCACTGTCCTTCTCCAGATAGTGAATGGTGCATGCGGTTCTAGATACCAGAAAATTAGCTGGGGGTGGGGAGTGCTATATAGGAAAGAAGAAACACATATAAGTGTTAACCTTCAAAGGGAGCAGGTACAGTCCCCCCTTGGGAGAAGTGATAGCAATACGTAGTATTTATGGATATATATTGCAGATCATGAAAGCAGCTGAATAAGATGCAGATGCGGGCTTATTGACTGACTGTAATCTATTTAGCTTGGAGCAACTTTTGGTTTTTGATGGGGTGAAGCACAAGCTGAAATTCAGTGAGGATAAATACAAGAGATCAAAATAGAACTCATGAAAATACAATGACCAGTTTAAAAGTTGTCCAAGTCTTTTTTCGAGCCGAGAATCGCAGTGGACCATAAGTTGCTGTGAGTTGGTGATGTAATACCGTGTGCTTAAGATGATAGTGGTGAGTTATGAATGTGAGAAATATCCAGAAACTGTTTACAAAAGAAGGAATTACTAAGTTATAGTCATTTGATTTTTTATATATATTCTCCTTATTGTATATGGAAAGTGTTTAAGTGGGCCAGTTCCTTTTTTTTTTTATTTCTAAGACCTAGCTTTGTTTTATTGATTTCTTTATTGTCTTCTCATTTTCTTTTTTTTAAATATAGTTTATTGTCAAGTTAGTTTCCATATAACACCCAGTGCTCATCCCAACAAGTGCCCTCACCCATTTTCCCTTCTCCCCCACCCCCCATCAACCCTCAGTTTGTTCTCAGTATTTAAGAGTCCTGTGGTTCTTCTCCCTCCCTCTCAACTATTTTTTCCTCTTCCCTTCCCCTATCGTCCTCTGTTAAGTTTCTCCCCTTCCACATATGAGTGAAAACATATGGTCTTTCTCCGCATTCCTTTTTAAGAGGAAATCGCTTCTTCCCCACTCACTAAGCCCAGAGTGTTCCAGTCTCTCCCAACCTGGGGGAGGGACCTCTCACTTCATGAACGACTGGCATGGCTGAAAGGAAGAGAATTCCTTATTTCCACATGGTAGCCGAAGGGCATTCTCTTGGCTGGTGATGGCTGTGGCTGGCAGATGCCAAAATAGTTTAGCTATTCCTGGGGTCATCCTGAATTTGAAGTTTAAACTGATGGAGACATGATAACATTAGATTTGGCTTCACAGGCAAAATCATCAAAAATTCTATGTATGATAGAGCTGAAATGCCACCTTTGCCTGTAGCATGTATTTCAGTTGCATGTGGATCATAGAGAGTTGTGAGGTATCCTGGACACCACGCCACCATTTGTGATATATATTTTTCTATAGAGAAGTTAGCTCCCATTTGTATTTTTGGAATGTAGTCTGTCTGTACATCATCTGGGGGCCATATGTGCTTGGCAAGAGTTAGACTTTCCTCTCTGTGCAAAGCTGGTGCAGGACACTGTGAGCTGCAAAGTTCCATCAAGTGTTCCTTCTTAAAGCTTCTCCTAACTCTCCCTTCCCTTCCCCTAGTTCAACACGTGTTAGCTATAAATAAATCTACATTATTAATGCTGTGCTTTTCACACATTCTTTGCTTATAAATTTCTCATTTCTACTGACACCTTTTCTCAGGATGACTTCAGGGGCCTCCTGACAAAGCCTCCTTTTTCTAGCCTCTGTTACATATGCCATAGCCCCTGCTCCAAAACTGTCCGCATCTTTTCACTGCTGATCGGATAGAGTTCCAACTCCTGGCCCTGAGTTCCCTGCCACTCCGGTAAGGCAGCCTGGCCCCCAGCACAGCTGTGTGCGTCACCGCCTCCATTCCTTTGCTCAGTCTCCTTCAATCTTCCTCACCCTTCCCAGCCTAGTCCCTGAGGCTGTCCGTGCCTGGGGGTGTAATAATAGGACCACCTCTCCAGCTAGAGGGTGAGTCCCCAGCTCAAAGATGTGTCTCCATCTGCTGAGTTCTCCAGCATTCCCCCAAATAACATAAGAGGGTGCTCGGTGAGTGTTGGCTACTGCTGACAAAGATGCTCTTATTCTAAGCTTAAATGATGACAGAAACATGACTTCAGCTATTGGGAGGACTCTTCTGGAACAAGGATGATTAGCACTGGAAAGGCTGCTTAACAGAGGCACAAGATGACTTTCCCCATCCCTTGATCTCTCCTGGGACTGGCCACCCTTCCTCTCTTCTGATTGACTAGATCATGGCCTTTTAGAGAGACTGGGCTCTGGACCTAATGATGGTCACTAAGGATTTTACATTTTCCTGGCTTATGAAACCATAAAAATGTCTTAAACTATAGTTCTATTTTCAAGGGAGCCCTTGGCAAAGAGAAAAGCAGCGTCACTCAATTATTACAAGTTCACCATTTTTTAATATAGTATATAACTTTTAGTTCTGACATTGGTTAACTGAAGGGTTATCAAGTGGTTGATACCTGGATTTTTGCTCTGTATAATACATTTCTGCTGATCTGTTTTTCTTGTAATGCAGTTTTTACAGAGGCTTGTCTCTCATTTTCTGTCTCCCTAATAAACTGTCTGGAGACAGTCTAGCATATTTCAAACAGCTGAGCTGCTTGCGTTCTGTCTTCTCTGGATAGACTCTTCTAAATTATTTGGAGCCTTCTCTCTGGGAACATGAAAAAGGGACTCGTGCAGTTATAAAAAGAAACTAGAGATCATCCAGCTATAAAATTGCATCTTAGCATTAGCTTCTGTTTTGTCTACCATTCATTTTCTATTCATCCTTTTCTAAAGTTTGTCCAGCAATTTGAACCTGGTAATTTTAGTTCTGTGGTTTCTATTGGCTCCCAGACACTTAACTGGTGGTTAAAAATAAAAATTGCAAAGACATCTTGGTGAGTGTACGAGTAGGCAGAGGCCGAGGACTCACTGCACTGCTGCATCTGAGCACTCTGAGCCTGGCTGCCCTGCTTACTAGGGACTGGTGTCTGGGTGTGTGTGCATGTGTGTGCAAGTATATGCATGTGTGTGAGTATTTGTGTGGAGGGCGCACACTTTAGAGCTTTTATTAAAAATACATGTATCTATTCATGATTTACTCCACACTGAAATAAGCATGGCCTTTGAGGGTTGGAGTCACTGTTACTTGCTTTAGTCAGGGAACATACGGTTTAGCCTCAATATCTTCCTCTCTCCAAGTGTACATAGTGATTCCTGGCAAAAGTGAGAGAAAAGAAGAACCAAAAAGATACAAAGTGGGTGGCACGGAAGCACCTAGCAACCAGTAGTTGCCTTTATCTTTGAGCTGCCTAAAGGGCAAGAAGCTACTGGGGAGAGAAGGAGAAGGGAGGAGTATGTGTCCCTATCTGTTCTGTGCTAGGTACTGTGCTGAGCTCTGTGTGCATTTTCTGAGCAGCATAATGGTAGTTGCACAACCAAAGAATTACATCTAAACCTCCCTTTGAATGTGAATTAACTTAAGAGGAGCATGCTATTTCAGAGCAAATGTAATTCTTTCTCAGATGTCTGTCCTAAGACCAGCAGTTAGGGCTAGAGGAGAACAGCTCACATTCAGCTCTTCTACTTTGTCCACTTTGGTCCCTTTGAGTAGATGTGATGAAGGATTTGACAACATGTGGGTTTCAATACCTTCTACCCGGTGGGCTGAATGCCCGAGACACTGTGGTGGGCAGCAGCCATCAGCCTGGGCCCATGTCCTCAACAGCTCGCCACTGAGCTCTGTCCCTAAATGGCCCACCTCTCATGTGGCCTCATTTCATTTCAACATGTGTCTAAATCAAACCTTGATACACTTCCTACCCAGGAGCTCTCTTATTTGTATTGTTATTTTTAATTACTTTACCTGTACTATAAGACTGTGAGTTGTAGTTCTTATTCTGAGGTTTAATACTACTCAGAGTGGGCTATTTGCGATCCTAAAACTAGCTGCTCTAGCTGCAATACTGTTATCAAATCCTATAAATATATTATAATTTAATATTTCAAAGTACTTCCTTTGTATGATCTCTTTTTTTACCTAAAATAGCTCTATGAAGTCGATAGAGGAAATATCATTTGCCTACCTTTGCTGAGGACAGTGTTAGGTGCAGAAAGTATAGCCAACTCACTGAAGGACACCCAGCTCCTGGGGCCAGGGCTAGAACTGCTCTCCTGATTCCCATGTGTCTCATGAGTGCCCTTGGATGCTGCACTCTCCAGGAAGGATGTGGCCCAGGCACCGCCTGCCTTTCAGATGCTCAGAATCTAGTTAATAGTTATAGAAAACTGGCTTGGGAGCCTAACTAAGTTGGAAAAATGGTAAGTTTTATTAGAGTTCCCACCAAAAAAAAGTGGCTTGGCCCCTAAGGTATTTATCATCATCACCATCAACTGAGAAATAAGATTTTAAGAGACATTGTTATTTATCCAAAGACACACAGAGTAAGAGACTAGGTAGCTTGACCACTGGTGTGGTTTTTCCTTCATTGAATCTCTTAACAAGTAGTTGTGTGTGCCCACCAAGTGCCAAGGGTGTGGGTGTGCCATCTCTGCCAGAGATGACATCCGCCAGGGGGTCATGCCCTGGGAAAGGGTTCTGCTGCCCGTTGGCCTTGCTATCAGTTTCATTTGTTTTCTGACTTTGCCTGTGGTTTTCTTTGGGACTCCTCTCGGTTCTACAGTTCTGCTGTGTCCCTGGGCGTAATAAATGTTAGGCTCCTCAGAGAGAAGAGAATTGAATTGGTAACTACTTTATGCAACACTCTGAAAACCAGGAGTCCTGTCAAAAGACACCCGCTTCTTCCTCTCCCGCCAAATCCTATTATCATACTTCTGTGTATTTCCACGACCTACCCTCTCTTCCCACTCTGCCATGCCTCGTGGCTTCATCTCCTCCTCCCTGGAGTACCGCTAGGCCTGTTAGCCATCTCCCCATCCTCCTCTTGTCCATTCCCATACAGCGCATTCTCCATGGAACTCAATTGACCTGAAGCCCACACTGGATCACATAACCCCGCCCTCTTCACTAGCTCCCCCACCTACAGGATGTAGAGTCTGCATCCACCTTGTTTAGCCTCCTGGTCGTAGCGCCCTGGCCATGTCCCATTGCTTAGAGTTGCCCCAGATAGATTGTGCTTTTTGCCATCTTGAAGCCTTTGTTTCACAGTAGTCACTCTCTTTTGGAATCTGGTCTCTTTCTCCCCTCCCTCTTTCATCTGTCTAATTGTTACTTATTTCTTAACACTCAGATTAATGGCCATCTCCTCCAGGAAGCCTTCTCCCAGCTCTCTGTTCCCCCCACTGGCTAGGTACTTCTTATCTGTTCCTACTGTGGGCTGTAATATCTGTATACACCTAGATTCTAACAATCATTTCATGCCCTCCCTGCTCCCAGCAACTCCAGGCTTCTGTAAGAACAAGAACCTGTCCATCTTGTGTTCATCAGTGACTAGCAGCATGCCTGGTACTCATGAGGCTTGAAGAAGTGGATGGTCCATTGTGTGGCTAGGCAGAGGGATGGCTGCAAAAGTGACCTCTCCTCATACCTGTTCCTCATTAACTCTGGACCAGTGGTTACATATCTCCACTCCTTTTAGTTCTGTTTAATTTAGGATAACAGTTAAGAGCATGTAGTGGGGAACAAGGTGAAAAACGGATCTGAGAATAATGTTGCAGCGAGTGCCTTAAGGTCTGTCTCCTGATTCATTATATAACCAGGATAAATCATGATTGTCCAAATCCCTCAGAGCTTTCCTTCCAAATGAAGTGATTAACTTCCTCTGTAAACTTCCTCTGGTCGGGGCCTCAGGCTTTGTGCTGGGCCTGCCGGCACTCAAGCTTTCCTGCCTACGTGGGCATTTAGATTGTCCTTATCCTTTGGTTCTACTGCCTGGTGAAATATTAGATAACTAGGACAGAGCTTATCTTACACATGGCTGAGCTGACAAATATGGCATCCTTTCAGGGAAAAGGCGAATGCAGACAAGACCCCTTCCCTGGCTGGAATAAGAATGAGCCTCATGCTTGTCTGGCCCCATTGCTGATGGTCAAATGCGCTCGACACGATTTCCATAGCATCCAGACAGCCTGAGTACCTAATATCTACCTGTCTAGTCGGTGCGTCAGCTTTGCTGGAGAGAGAGCAGGAGTTTGTCACAGGCTCTCATTTCTAATGCATCAGGAACAAATCTGTTACCAGCTTGCTTTATTCTGGCATAAATGCTGCAAGCTGCATTAATTTATTATCTTCGGTGATAAATAACAGTGCCTTCGGGGATTCGTTTTTAAAGGGGGCGTTTTTAAAGCTTTTAATGTCAAGGTGAGGAGAGGGGAGAAGGAACGGATTGTGTCTGACCACAGGGATTAGCAGCTCACTCCAGGTGAAGGGTGTCCACACATAATGCACTAATGAGCAAGAAGGTTCATTTTGATGATTAGTAATTTTGGCAACATAACTTCTGTCCCAGATTTGATTAAGCCTCTGTACAGACTTCCTCTTCCAGGAGATTATCTTTCAAAAGCACATTTGGTTTCCCTCCCCCTTTGAAGCCCATTAGGAAAATTAAAACATTTAATTTTGGTGATGAATTTTACTGATGCAGACAACTGCTCTCCCAGATTCTCTCCAAATATAAGCACAATTGCTACATCAACTAAAATATCTGTTACTTAACACAGACTGGTGTTAAATTGTGTGGAGATTGCAGATTCCTGGTAATATATTACAGAATAGTAAGCCCTGTGTTAGAAGGAAAGTATCTCAACATTTAACCAAGCCATTGGGACAGGTCAACCAGAGGAGCTGAAAGTTAGCTAATATCTGTAAACTTACTTCCTCCTAAATGGAGGCTTGGTTTGTCCACCAAACCCTCAGATTTCCCCTGCTTCTTCCCTTAAAGAAACTGATCAGAAATACTTTGTAATGCACAAGTTAGTTAATACCTGAATAACTGATGAATTAAAGTGAAAGAAAGCTGAAAGTGTGGCAAAGTCCTTGAAGCTAAAGTTACTATCATTTAGGTGTTGAAAAAAGTACCTTGTAAAGAATAGAAACCAAGAAAAGTTCTGAGTCATTGTATTTTGTCTTTCTTCTACTAGCCAAGTGAGTCAGATCATGATAGCCGTTGTCCCATTGGAAGGCAAGCCTCAGAGCCCTGAAATACAGTCTCTCCTCTCCTCTCCTCTCCCCTTCCCTCTCCTTTTCTCCTTCCCTACCTAAATATTAAGTAGTATCTCATTCCTTATGTTTGTTTCATTTTTCTTTCTTTTCTTAAAGAGAATCACTTGAGGTTAGACAAAGCAGCCAATGCAAAGTAAAAAGAGAGGAAATAATATCTAAGGAGAATTATTTTTCAAATTTAGAATGTAGAGAAAATGCTTCTGTGTTTGGTTTGAGTGTTCTAAATCTAAAGATTTCAAGTAAGACGTTTGCAGAAATGACTTCTGATAAGAAAGGGTTTAATTTTTCAGAATGTTTTCAGTTGCATATTATGTATTTGTCTGCATGCGGTGGAGGCAGGGCAGGGAGTTTGTGGGATTTATCTGCTAGGGCTTAATAGATGGATGCCTTCCATGTCCTTCAGATGTGACAGACTAGGAAACCGTGTAAGAGACACAGTCTCATGAAAATATTATGAAATGTATTAGAGTAATTTCTAAAGATGAACTGGCCAGTTGCTTTAACTAAAATGCAAGTAGAAGAATTAAAGTAGAAAGCTACTTCTGTACCCCCGGTGCATTATTCATCATTGCCTCCTCTAGCACCTAAATGCCCTCCTGACCTTAGTTTTGCTGTGACATTCATTGTGGTTTTGAAATGATGGAAGGAACTACTTGATGCTGTTAGCCCGAGTAACGTGGAGGGGGGGGTTCGGGGGGGCATGCAGTGTGATCATAAGTAGAGTTTTCTTTAGATCATTAAGCTATATTGGCTCAGTAGTCTCTTTGTAAATTCACTTTAGTGAACATGGCTATTCTAGATTCTCCATTGCAGATGAAAATGAATGCTGAGTCCAAATGGAAATTGAGGCAACTCAAAATATAGAATGGTCCACATGTTATCTTTGTCTCCGGAATTCTTTTTTTTTTTTTAACATTTATTTATTTTTGAGAGAGAGACAGATCATGAGCAGGGGATGGGCACAGAGAGAAAGGGACACACAGAATCAGAAGCAGGCTCCAGGCTCCGAGCTGCCAGCACCTGATATGGGGCTCGAACCCATGAACTGTGAGATCGTGACCTGAGCCGAAGTCAGACATTCAACGGACTGAGCCACCGAGGCGCCCCTGGAATTCTTTATTTAATTAAAGTTTATTTTTATTTTACTTAAAGAGAGGGAAGGGCAGAGAGAGGAGGAAGAGAGAGAATCCCAAGCAGGCTCCTCCCTCAGCACAAAGCCTGACACAGGGCTCAATCTCATGACCCTCAGATCATGTCCTGAGCCAAAATCAAGAGTCTAACACTTAACCGACTGAGCCACCCAGGTGCCCCATCTCCGGAATTCTTGAAAAAATTAGACCTTCATATGAAATGAGCAGAAATTAGAGATGTTAGTGAGAGAACCAATTAATTCAGTCACAATATCGATTTGAAATAGTGGATTGCTAAAAAAAAAAAAAAAATTAAGTAAAACTACATAAAAAGAGACCATGCTTCGGAAAATAGGGGAAGGCTGTCTCGTGTAGGCAAGGGCTTCTCTGAGGCTCTCTGTTTCCAGACAGCATTAATTTTCTCTGTGGTCTCAGTGGAAGTCAGAGTGCATGTGATATAATTGTGAGTTTTACAAGAGTCCCTTTCAGTAAATTGTTTCTCATTGTACAGTTTTTCCAAATAGGTCAGTTGAAGATACTGTACACTAGTTCTGATTCTGTATTTATTTACAACACACCGACATACTCATCCACACACGTGTACTCACAAACACACTAAAATACTCAAGGATATAACTTTCAGACAGTTCAATCTGAAACAGTCTGGGTGCCTAAAAAATTAGAGTGGATGTATATGTGTATGTGTCCCTGAAACATTATACTACATCTAATCAAAAGACAAAAGGGGTTGCCAATTCAGTTACAGGAAATGAAAGAGCTAGGGAAATGTAACTGCCTATGAAGGTGGCAATATTAAAACATTGTATCTGTTTTCATTTTCTCAGGGATTTTCTGTCTTAAAATGCCATCCCTTCCCTAGGTCCGTAGCTTTCAAACTCTAGTATACATTACAGTCTCCTGGAGGGCCCTGTAAAACCCAGATTGTTGGCCCCAGGCCCAGAAATTCTGATTCAGTATATTTGAGGCAGGCCTGAAAATTTGCATCTCTAACAAGTCTCCGGTGATGCTAATGCTGATGCTGCTGGTCCAGGAACCACACTGTTTGGGAACCGTTGCCCTATGCATCTCAGTCCAGAATTCTGTCTGTGGTCTCATGCTTATATACTTTGCATAGATTGATTGCACACTCATCGGGTTCCAGGCACTGTGCTAGATGCACGGAATATGAGAAACACACTGTCCTGCCCTTTATTGAGAGCAGACAACTGCTCATTATCCTTCACAGGAAAACCCACATTCACCCTCAGTCCACCCACAGGGATAAGCTGAAGACCTGGTAGGTAATTCCTGGGTCCACACTTAGGTTACTGTGGTAGAATGGCTCAAGACACAGAAGGGCAAACAATTCCAGTTACCATTCCCTTTCTTTGTAGAATATCTTTCCCATCTCTGGTCGTCACGTGAGGTTAGGTTTTGTAGAGTAACCTCTCTCAGAGAGCTGGATCTTTGTATGGATTTCTAGGTCCTTAGACTTTTTTCAGGGCCACACTGCCCAGGTCAGGTACCTAGCGGGGTTATTTTTCTCCAGTATTCAAGAACGGTTGTTTATGATCAAGCCTTTACCTTTCATAATCCTGTTTACTTTGTCTGTTTCTTTAGCTTATATAGTGTCTACAAAAAAAAAAAAAAAAAAAAAGAACGAGGTCACTTTCAACCTTAAACATTTAGCCCCCAGATAACTTTTGAATAATTATAACTGACCTTGGATCTTTTTCATGTTAACTGAGTGGCTGTCCTTTAAGTTACCAGTAATTTCTTTATTTTAGACTCAAGGAACACCTGATATCTGAAATTCAGAAAGGATTTTAGTAAGTTGCATCATTTTCTAGGCTCCTGAGGAGGGTACAGTCCAACATCATTCATCTATGAAATACTATTTTCACAAGAATAATTTACTTGCCTTCTTAGCTCACTGACAGTTTGCAGAGTTTTATGAAAATACTGTGAAAAGACAGACTCAGTCCTGCTTGAGGCTGAAACCCCCGGTGACATTTACACGAGAGGTGGCGTCACTGTGCTTGGGGGGCACGTGTGCTCTCACCCCTGGCAGACGCTGCCCTCTTATTACCCATTTGATTATCATTTTGAGTTTCTCTGCTCTGAGTGAACCAGTTGGAGCTGAACATTTTTACACAGGGATTTGATAGATAAAATAATAATTTATGGAGGCTAGGAAACAAATCTGTATATTGATTTCTTCATTTTCTGAAAATTTTTGGATTATTATCCCTTTTTTTAAATTCACAAATGGGGTTTCAATAAGGAATACATTTTCTAATAGATCATCCAAATGATGCATTATTTTTAAAATTTCAGTTACATGCCTTGCCTTAGAATTTTTTTAGAAAAGTATAATGTATCTGGTGGTTTTGCCTTACCAGGTGAAGAAACAAAAAGTACATGATATCCTCATGGTTTGGTCTGCAACAGACTCAACCCCGTGTTTTCTATAAGCAGCTTCTATTTTGGAAGACATGTTTTAGGCCTACTTCCTCCGTACTCTTGGGACGGAATTGTGTCATCAACATAATCCCCTCACAAAGAATCATATGATCACCCTGGTTCCTTGGAAATGCCCTGACCCTGTGTTAGAGGAACCGCTCCCTTAATCCCAGAGTCCAGCAACACTGATGTTACGTTTTCTGCTGCCCTCATCCAGCTGTTTGTGCACTCGGGAAGCTCAGCGGAGTCACCCATCGCTGTCTTCTTTTTTCTTTTTTTCTTTTATTGTTGGTACCTGCCTCCAGACCCTTTTAATATTTTTAAAATAACCTGTGGTGGGAGAAAGACAGTGAAACAATAGTTTGATGCCACCGCAGGTTGCCTTCCGCAGCTTGGGTTTTGTCTGTGTGTGGTGGCTCCTGAGATGTAGAAAAGGAGCGCAGGCCTCTGCGACACGCTCAGCTTCATCCACAGAGACCGAAGGCACTTGTTTTGTTGGCACATTCTTGGTGGAGACGCAGGGAGAGCTTGCAAGAACTATGTTTCTTCTGTTTGAGTCAAAGTTTTTGCTGCTCTGCCCACTGAGTCTTCTGACAGCCTAGCTTGTTTTGGTGTTTTTCTTGGGGATGGTTCATGGCAGCTCAGCCGTGCCCACTCCCACGTACCCCAGAAGTCAAGAAAGAGTTGAGTCAAGCAAGGGAGCTGTAGAGGGAAGATGTCTGTCTCTGACTCCGTCTCTAACAGAACCCATAGCTCTGTTCCTGAGACTCTCACGTCTGCTCTAGCCTCCTTGGTCTCTGTCTCCCCCAGCGGAGGGGGAGGGGTCCTTGCATCCACGGTTGCCACCAGCATAACAGGACTTAGATTGCAGGGACTGATCAGATTTCACACAGTGAAAGCTAGAAAGAAATTAAAGTCAAAAGGCAGAGAAGAGGCTCAGAGAAGGAGGAGGAGGGATTTTGGAGAAAAGGAAACTTACCTTAAGAATTAAGGGCATCTCAGGTGAAGTAAAATGAGGTGAAGGTGTAGTAGAAGTGAGTAAACCAGCAAAAGGAGTGAAATCAAATCTTGTCCTCTGTTTACTCACTGTAGAATTCCATTTCTTCTCTTTTATAACAATTTTAAAATAATACCGTGTAAATAAAAACCCTTTGGGAATTTCCTTGAGAATATCCAAGGCAATAATTTGACTACATTAAGGACTTCTGTTATATAAACTGACTTGGTGTCAAAGATTTTGAGTTTCACATGTAACATTACCAGGTAAATTAGAATAGGAATGAAGAGGTTTAAGTAAATCAACCTTATTTTTTTTGTTTCTTTCTGAAATCAGCCACAATATGAAAGAATGATTTCAAAAGGATGTGTGTATGCGTGTGCATGTGTGTGTACATGGGTGCCCGCCTGCCTGAATATATAGAGAGAGGAAGATGGCAGACAGAATTTTTAAAATAAAGAAAATATACCAGTAATCCAGTCTAGGACAGTGATTCTTAACTCTGGCTGCTAAAATCACCTGGGGAGCTTTCAAAACTACAGATGCCTAAGCCCACCTCTGAGACTTAGATTTAGTCAGTTTGAGATGAGGCTTAGGTATCGGTCTTTGTAAAACACCCAGGTGATAAAATCTGCAGCCAGTCGAGAACAACTGCTCTACGGCGTCTGTGCGGAGTTGAGTTGAAGGATCGTGAACAACGGAGCCGCCTCGTCCGTGAGACCAGTGAGAAACCATGCACGCCTTACAGTTATGTGCCACTTACACACATTCTGCTTTGTTTGGTTTTTATGACACCGTTAGGGCATTTAGGGGTGATGACCATTTTATAGATAAGGAAACTGAGACTAAGGAAGGTTATGTGACGAATCCAGAATTACACAATTTACAGGTAGTGGATCAGATCCTAGGCCAGTACATGTGTTAGTCTGCTGAATTACAACCACAAACCTCAAAAAGACCGTCGTTAGTGTTTTGCTAGTATGCTCCTGATGAAGAATGAAATTTTGTGAGAGATGATTTACCCTGTTTAATTGGGGAGAAATGAAATATTTGAATAGTCAGGTACTTTTTCACCCAGTGCTTTTCGAAGTCTTTAACTCTGATCTACAGTGAGAAATACATCTTCTATCAAAACCAACGCAAACACAGATACATACATTCAGAGCCCAAGCGCACCTTCTCATCCTGCTTATACTCATCATAAACAAACCATCTCATGGCGCTTACCCTTGCTGTCTGCACTCCGGTATTTTCCATTCGGTCCTATTTCTTTAAATGCTGGTTGCAATCTACCGCACTGACTGCCCTAATGGACTGTGACCCGTGGCCTGAAAATCAGTACAGCTTCCATTCTCTCTGATGCCAGAAAACCGGTAACACCATTATTAGAAAAGTGAATGACCTGTCTTAAACAGCTTTTATGGAAAGATCTGCTGTAGGCCAAAGAATGGATATTATTTGGTAGAATGTATAAGAAATATTATTACTTGTAAACTTAGTCTCTTGATGCTGTGTGGTCAACCAGGCTTTTAACCCTTTTAGGAAAAATCTTACACAGTGAAAAGTGTAGGTACGATTTTTCCAAGGCAGAATAATGAGTGTTGTTCTCCCTTCAGTTTTTAAGGGGGTGTGAAAAAGTAAAACATATAATTTACAAATATTTTAAAAGGAATTTGTAGAAGTCCTGGTTCTTGTAGGAATCATGGTTCTCAGATGGGACATGGAAGCAAAATCTTGGTGAAGTGATTCAGGTTCTCGCAATTTCTCATGACTTTATTATCTGACTCACATTTGAAACTCCAATTCTATTAAATGGGAATCTGCATGTAGAAGTATTTTTAAATATATTAAGTACTATTTGCAAAATAATAGTATTTAAAATTTTCTAATTGCTTTTTGTTGTTGTTGTTGTCCAGTCTTGTATTTCTAGCAATATTGTGAGGTTTTTGCAAGCTGACCCAGGCATGGATTTCTCTGCCTCACAGTGCTTTTGCCAGAGATGGTTACAGAGGAGATGCTCTGTGATCATTTGCCACAGGGAGGCTCAGCCTGCATCTGGGTGTCTAACCTGTGGCCTAAGAACAGAGGAGTATGGGGATGGGACATTTGGCAGCCTTTTAAAATTTTTCTTTTTTTCCCAAACATTTTTATATCCTGATTTTCCATCAGCATCCTCAGCATTTGCATATATTCATATGGGCACACCTGTAACTCCCCCCTTCACACAAGAGTATGTGCCCATGAGCTCTCCTGGTGAGAACAGAACTCAAAGGAGGTGGCTCCTGGCTCAGTCCCTCTGCCCGTCTGCCACTCAGCTAACACTGCCAGCCACTGTGGGGACTCTGACTGCTAGAGGCTCAGCTTGTCCTTATTCCAGTTAATACTGTTTAACTTCTACCCACTGTGAACCACTGGCAAACAAAGAAAACACTAATATTGAAATACTAGTGGGAGGATTAAAAAATTATATTCACTCTGAAAATTTATCTCAATGTCTTGCCTAGGTATATATGCTTCATTATTCTTATAGCTGTTTCTGGTTTTCCAAAATTTAATGTTAAAAAGGAAAAATATACTGATAATTATACTCTGGTTAAGTTTATATTTATTGAGAATAAGCATAATTCACACACCTTACAAACAATGGCCCAAAACAAAAATTGCAAAAGCAAGCTCATTGATTATTCAAGCTGGAAATCCAAAAATTATAAATGTTAGTGTAAGTTATTATTAATCATAAAACAATTTCATTTGATAGTTTTTTTATTATTGAGATATAATTCACATACCATTTAATCCCCCCCCCATTTAAAATGACATTAAAGGGGCACCTGGGTGGCTCAGTTGGTTAAGCATCCAACTTCGCCTCAGGTCATGATCTCATGGTTCATGAGTTCGAGCCCCGCATCTGGTGTTCTGACAGCTCAGAGCCTGGAGCCTGTTTCAGATTCTGATCTCACTCTCTCTGCCCCCTGCCCCTCCCTTGTTTGCACTCTGTCTCTCTTTGTCTCAAAAATAAATAAAGATTAAAGAGAGAGAGAGAGAGAGAGAGAGAGAGAGAGAGAGGAAGGAAGGAAGGAAGGAAGGAAGGAAGGAAATGACATTTAAGTATTTTTTAGTATATTCATGGAGTTGTACAGTCATCACTACAATCCATGCATTTTTGTCATTCCAGAGAGAAACCTCATACCTATTAATGGTCATTCCCATTTTCTCCCAAGCACCCATGTCTAGACCACCACTAAACTACTTTTGTCTCTATACATTTGCCTATTTTGGATATTTCATATAAATGGAAAGATATAATATGTGGTCTTTTGTGACAGGCTTCTTTCACTTAGCATGATGCTTTCAAGGTTCATGTGGTATAGCATGTATCAGTGCTTCATTTCTTTGTATAGCTAAATAATATCCCATTCTACGGATATTCATATTTTGTTCAGCCATCCATCTGTTGATGAACATCTGAGTTGTTTCTACTTTTTGGCTATTACAAGTATTACTGCTGTGAACATTTGTATGGAAGTTTTGTGTGGACATATATTTTCATTTCTCTTGGTTCTATACCTAGAGTCAACTCACTGGGTCATATAGTAAATACATGATTAATTTTGAGGAATTGCCTGACTCTTGTCCACAGTGGCTATACCATTTCACAAAATCATCAACAATGTTGGAGGGTTTCCATTTCTCCATGTTCTCACCGATACTTGTTATTATCAATCTTTGATTATAGTCATCCTAGTGGGTGTGAAGTAGAATCTCACTGTGGTATTGTTTTGCATTTCCCTGATGGCTAATGATGCTGAACATCTTTTCACGTGCTTCTTAGTCATTTGTATATATTTTTCGAAAATTGTGTAGATCCTTTGTTCATTTTTTAGTAGGACCGTCTTTTTATTATTGAGTTATAAAAGTTTTTTATATACTCTAGACATATAGTGAGATACATGATTTGTAAACATTTTCTCTCATTTTATGGATTGTCTTTTCACTTTTTCTTCATGCACAAATTTTTAATTTTGTTAAAGTACTTACTGTGTATCTACTTTTGTTGTTTGTGCTTTTGGTGAGATAACTCAGAAGTCTTTGCCTAATTAAAGATCACAAAGATTTCCTCCTATGGTTTTTTTTTCTAAGAATTTTATAATAGTTTTAGTTCTTAGATTTAGATCTATTTTGAGTTAATTTTTGTGGAGGAAGAGGTCCAGTTTCATTGTTTTGCTTGTGGATATCCCGTTGTGTGATTACCATTTGTTGGAAAGACTCTTCTTCCCTAGCAATTGGTCATGGCACTTTTGTCAAAAGTGAACTGACTGTAAATGTGAGGGTTTATTTCTGGACTCTCTATTCCATTGGTAATACTTAGTCTTATGCCAGTCCCACATTGTTTTATTACCACATTGTTTGCTTCTTCTGAGATGATCATGTGGTTTTGTCCTTTATTTTATTGATACAGTTTATTACTTTAATTGATTTTTGGATGTTAAAACAATCCTGCAGTCCTGGAATAAATCCCAGTTAAGCATGATACATAATCTTTATTTTATATTCCTGGAGTTTCATTTGCCAGTACCTTGTAAGGATTTTTGCATCTGATTTCATAAGAGATTTTTCTGTTCTTATAATGTCTTTGTGTGATTTTGTTATCAGGGCAATATTTACCTCTTGGGATGAGTTGGAAGTGTTTTCTCTTTTTCTGTTCTTTAGAAGAATTTGTAAAGAACCAGTGTTAATTCTTCTTTAAAAGTCTGGTAAAATTTAACACTAATGTCATTTGGGCCTGGGCTTTTCTTTGTAGGAATTTATAAAATTACTAACTCAGTGTCTTTACTTGTTATAAGTACATTCAGACTTTCTAATTCTTGTTGAATCAATTTTGGTAGTAGGGGCCTTTCTTGGAATATTTCCATTATATCTAAGTTATCTAATTTGTTGACATACCATTGTTCATGTTATTTCCTTATAATCCTTTTTATGTTTATAAGATGGATACATTGACATTGCTTCTTTTGTTTCTAATTTTAGTAATTTGAGTCTTTTATCTTCTTTTTTTCTTTGTCAGTCTACTAAAGGTTTGTCAATTTTGTTGATCATTTCAAGAAACCAAATTTTGCTTTTGTTGATTTTCTCTCTTCTTTTTATATTTCATTATTTCCTGCCCTAATCTTTGTTCTTCCCCTCCTTTGTCTTACTTTAGGCTTAATTTGCTACTAAATATTTCTTTATTTGTTGTATGCCCTTTGCATAGTTTTCAGAGTCATTAAATGGTTAATTTTAAGTAATCTTTATTAGTTATTTTCCTGGGGAGTGAGTACATGGAGCTCCTTACTCCCCTACTTTAGAAGTAGCTGTCCCATATTATATTTTAAATATGTTCAGTTTCAAAGACATTAAAATATATATGTGGATAAATCATGTTTTCCTTATGTAGTTGACTCAGACTTTAGTATATGTGCTGCCAAAGCGAACACAGTAATTAACTAAAACTAAATTGTACAGCAAATTTCTTTTTAAATGGGCAATAGTAAGAGATTTTTTCTTTATTTTATAAATACTATTAAAAGATTGTATTCAAATTTACTTTTACTATGAATTTTTAATCATATACTTCACCAAAAAAATCCCTAGGATATCACATGTGTTATTTCATAGGTTTTATTACTTAGGAGAGCTTAAAATTTCTTCAAGTGAATTAATTTAAAGTCCAGCTAAAAGTTGCTATTAAGTAAATAATGGTACAGGTGGAATGCAGACATTTTAAGAACACTAAGTGCGGACCTTGAAGGACTAAAAAGTGCAGAACACTGGAATTCGGTCCCAGGAGTGAAGTGACAGAACGCTGAGGACTGGGCCTTGATATGACGCAAGAATGGCATCTCTGGCCACAGCAGAGGTAGCACTGCACACTGGTCCCCTGCCCAGTGCTAGACCCCACCGGACGGAGCGAGGCCAGAGTGTTCCGGGGGCAGAATGACAGCAGAGAGAACCTACATCCTAAGACTTAGGAGCCATTTATCTGAAAGCTGATCAGGGTTCTCCATTTGCTGTTTTATCTGTGTGAACTAAGACTCCCCAACGAGAGTATGTGTGGCCAAATTGTACCCTGCAGATAGTCTTGGCCGGGATTTCTGCCTCTAATAGAATTAAATGATAAATAGACAGTTTGGAAAGTTTTTCTGTTTACAGAAAGTTTACAGAAAAGTTTACAGGGAAAAAATTATAAAGTCATCTGAAATACTACCATTTCTGGCCCTTTAAATTAAAAAAAAAAAAAAAACTTCTGTTTCATTTGTATAACCAAGATTGAGTTTCTACCAGAAAACCGTTCATCCTACGAAAATTCCAAACATTTTTATTATTACCACTCTATTTTATTGTATTCTATTGCTTTACTAATTTTGAGTGTTTATTATTGAGAATAACAGATTTATTTAAGGTCGCTTTTTATAAAAATAGGACCACATTTCCCCTTATCCACATAAAAAGCACTCTTGAGTGTCTACTCTCCTGACCATTTGGTTTCTGCCTTTTTCACGGTGGCAAGATGCTCTCAAAGCCTAGTTGATCTCCATGATTTCAGTCGATCAGGGCTGAGGCTCCCATTTCCTTGTGGTGATTTCATTGCCTTTGGAGAAAGATCCCTCATTTTAAACAAAGAAATCTGACTGATATTATAGTGGGCTAAAAAATTGTCTTTTAGTTTCAGTATTCTTCAGTTCACAAATGAGTAAGATATTAAGCTGAACAATTCCTGCAGGCACATTACTATTTTCAGTATTAGAATGGGCTCCAGTATGAATCTTTAAATGAAAAGAACATTTTACATTAGAAAGCAAAGAAAGGGTTATGGGCATAATAAACTAGAGATAGAAAAAAAAGGATGGGAGTCTTTTTTTCTGGAAAACTCTGATTTTTATCAATACTTAATTTGTTTTTATTTACCTTTTTAGACTCTCAGTATACTATCAGTATAGAACCAGCCACTTCATCATTTCAGAGCCCAAGAAAAGGAAAGGGATAAAAGATAGTAGCCTTAATTTGCCAGAAACTGGTTTAGTTTAACCTAAAGGAATAATTGCCCAAGGGTGCAATTAAGTTTGCTTCCTACAGTGTCTTCCTAGAGATGTGAAGACTTCCTTCTCACAGGGTAGAGTTAAATGGTCTCTGTGTTCTGTGAGCCCTTCTAAGAGCCTTGGTCTCAGAGAATTCATTCATTCCTTGAATCATTTAAATAGGGCTTATTGATCAAGGTTTTTCTAAAACATAGGATTTGGCTCAGGAGTCTTCCTTGAACCTGCCACAATTGGGGTTCTGATTAGCAGTTAAGAGTAGATTCTGGAGTGAGACTTCCTGGTCCAAGTCCTGGCACTGCCACTTTCTCGCTGTGTGACGTGGGGCACAATGCTGGGCATGACCTCCCCGTGACTCAGTTCTCTCATCTGTAAGACTGGGATAAAAACCAGTACCCATTTCATATGGTGCCTGTGAGGATTAAATGGCTTCATTAAATGAGTAAAATGCTTTGGAATACTTGCTGGCCCATAGTAAGTGCTATATAAGTACTAGCTATTATTATTATTTAGGTTAAAAACTCTTCCTTTTACAGGACCCTCATTTGTTTGTTTCCTCATTCATTCATTCATTCATTCACCTGCTCCTTGCCGAGCACTCTGCCAGTCTCCATACTTCACTGGCTTTGCTCAGGATGAACGGGGGGTATCACGGGCAGGACGGTTCCTGGCTTTCTTTGTATCCTGTCTCTTCATCATGGTATATAATGAGTACTCAGCTCTGACATAAATGAGGACTGACCTCATGTTTTCAAAGTCGATCTGATACCAGAGAGCAGTGGTTCTTGTTTTTAAAGCATATGTGTGCGAGGCTTGTCTTAAAGTGCCAAGAATGAGAACTGAGTGTAATTATATAGATCTGATGTGATTTGGATTAACTTGGATTTTAGCCTGTGATTTTTCTAGTGTTTGCCTTAGCATATGCTTTAAAACAGTAACTAAAACCCTGGAATGTGCTTGACTTTTTCTCAACCTTTGGATAACTTAATGCTTTCACAAAAGCCAGAAACCTAAAGGTCTCAGAACTGCCCGAACACATCCCAGAATTTATAAGCAAGACAGAGGAGCCCCAGAGACAATAGTGTGCACCTCACCTCCACATTCACGTTGTCCAAGAAATGCTTGTGATTGCACGGGGACTTCTGCCTTCAAATCTTCAAGAATAATGTTCACGGCATTGCTCAGTAATTTAGCAGGAACACACAGCCAGTGGTGATGCCATGTACTGTGCCACATACTGTATGTGTGTAAGAATGCACGGTGTTTGCCTGGAGTGGGGTGCTAATGAAAGTGGTATTTGCATCTCCAAGGGGCAAAGTTTTTATGGGGTTAAGAACTGGGAATAGAATCGTACTAGGATCTGAGTTGTAAACATCTTGAGCGTATTTTTTATGATCTGCTCAGAAATAGGATGAGTTGTGAAGGTTGCTCAGCCTTCTAGCTTTTGCAAGAAATTGAGAAATATATTTGAAAAGCAAAATGAAATATTTTTCTAAATAACCATATTAAATATTTAAAGTTTTAAAATATTTGATATGTTTCTATATGGAATATATGCATATTTTACCTGAAATGTGAAGAGGCTAGAGTAGATCATTTTTACCACACCTTTAACGGGCGCCCCCTGATGACGACATGGCAGTTTTGTGAAGGCACCATCGATAAGCTGTGTTGCTAGGAAAACAGTTGGGGAGGTGTCAGCAGACGACCACTGAGAGAATGCATGCAACAGAGATAGAAAGCTGGTGGGGCTCCTGAGCAGCTCAGTTGGTTGTCTGACTCTTGATTTCGGCTCAGGTCATGATCTCACAGTCTGTGGGTTCGAGCCCCGCATTAGGCTCTGTGCTGACAGCTCAGAGCCTGAAGCCTGCTGCATATTCTGTGTCTCCCCCTCTCTCTGCCCCCCCCCACTTACTCTCTGCCTCTCAAAAATAAAATAAAGACATTAAAAATTTTAAAAGAAAAAGAAGACGGCGACGACGATGACTCGCTCATGGCACTTGAGTTTTTCCAGAAAGCAAAATTGGAATTCAGTCTTAACATATGATATCCAGAAGTCGTCAGGGACTTCTGAGGTTTTTACGAGGCATGTCAAATAACCTAGAACTTGTATTCCAACATCAGAGACTCTTCACATAAGCTAGTTAGCTTCACCATTATTGTGAGCTCTGACAACACAGTCCACCCCTGTTGCTTTTTCTAAGAGGTGTGGGTGGATCAGTAACAGCCCATCAGCACAGTGGGGAGGACGGCACAAGCACCTGCGCCGTGGTGCTGGGCCCGCCTTCACCCAAGAGGGCAACATCATGATTTTACAGACATGTGCATGTAAATGCATGCATGTCGAGTACCATTGTGTAAAATCATTGTTGAGTAGCAGTCGCTTGGGCCCTAAATGGAAAACCAAGATTCTGCTCTCATTTTCTTTGTGTGGTGTGTGCAAGTCATATATCCTTCAAGCCTCTGTTTGCTCATTTAGTCTGAATGAGGAGTTTGAATTAGACCAAGTTTCAGAAGAAACTTGGAGGTGCAGATGAATCACCTGGGGATATGGTTCAAGTGCAGACTCTGGTTCGGTAAAGTCCAGGGCAGGATCCAAGATGCTGCACTTCTAACCGGCTCCCAGGTGACGCCAAGGCTGCTGTTCCTTGGACGGATTTGAATAGTAAGAGTTTAGTTATGTTTTCTTATTCTGTCCTCCTTCCACTCTATGATTTAGGTATTCTTGGCCTCACTGTACAGATGAGGAAGCAGGGGCTTAGATCAGGCTGACATGGTCAGATGGCAGGACTGGATCCCGAACTTGGGTCTAACTGGTCCTCGAAGTTAGCCACCACGAAAACTTTATATTGCCTTCCTTCTTTTTTTTTCTGGGGCTTGGAAGAGTAACTGCAATTTTCCAACGTATGTAACCTACTTAGCAGGGAGTAGCTTAGCCATTGTGAAAATCTATATCACCATAAACAAAAAATAACATATAATTCTTTTTTTTTCATTAGAAGGAAAAATACTATGGTGGCATAGATAATGTTGTAAGGTAAATGCCAAAGTCTTTTAATTAGGGAGTATTGTTGCATATTAGGAAGCTATTTTAAGACTATTTAATTTAGATGAACTTATTTAAGAAGCTTTTAATCCACCTTGTCAGCTTGCTAGGTCTATTGTGTTGCATATTTTTATATTTGCTGACATTTCTACCCGATGATGGGGGTATCAAACACTGTGGTTGGAACATATGAAAAGCATTCATATTTCTACATCAAAACCTCTGTGTTGCAATTTTTTAAGCACTAAGAATACATTAGTAAATTATTCCATGCTATAGGCTAATGTCCACAAGTATCAAACTACTACTATGTTTTGAGTCTGCGGGAGTCAGCATTATTTTAAAATCCTCATTCATGACTTTTAAGTGTAGCAAACTTACTTAAAATGAACTGTTTTGTTTCTAAAGGCCAAATTCCAGGACTTAATTTTTATGTGGAAAATTTCACCTCAGAGCAGAGTTTTACAGCATAGTTATAAACCTCAAAGAATAGGAATTTGTAATGGACAGAACCATTGATTCTTAACAGGAGTCACATTAACAGGTATACAAGACATATAAAATGTTCCAAAAGCCTCTGATAACATGGAGATACAGAATCTTTAATATGGATTTGCAAGTTATTGCCTAAAAGGATCAAGCAGTCATGCTTTAAAAATCCAAGTATTGGTCTGCTGACATACTTTGGTTAGTTCAGGGGACTTTAGTTTGAATAATTCTAGGTTCACTGCCTATTAAGTAGAATGATGGGTGGGGTGGGTAAGAGCTTCTGAGTCAAGCTACCCAGCGTTCCGAGGCCCAGCTTGCCTCTTAGCAGCCATTTAACCTTAGACAAAGTACTTACCCTCTCTGAACCTCAGCTTCTTCCTCTATAAAGTGGGAATAAGAAAACATGGCATGAAGGTAAAAGATATACAGTGCCTCAAAGTGCGTAGAACATAATAGTAGATATTTA
Organism: Suricata suricatta; assembly: GCF_006229205.1. Taxonomy (NCBI): domain Eukaryota; kingdom Metazoa; phylum Chordata; class Mammalia; order Carnivora; family Herpestidae; genus Suricata; species Suricata suricatta. The sequence continues at coordinate 63,022,313 of NC_043713.1, read as the reverse complement.
GAAATGTTTATAAATGCTAATTTTCTGCTATATAATCATTATAAAAATATTCCTAACCCTCCAAATGATATTTATCTGTGAAAATTTCTGTTGTGAGTGAGATACCCTTTGAGGGTGGGAATATGGTGAGGAGAGACAGCAGGGCCTGACCAAGAAGCCCACGGTGATTAAATCCAAGATTGGACCAGGCAAGATGCTAACCCAGGTTACATGTGACAGAGAAAGATTCTGGTATAGCAGAGCACCCCTTTACCACCCAGAGGTATTTTTTGAAGCTAACGAGTCCCAAGTAGCCCCTGAGCTGAAACTCCTACCCTCTGCTCACTCTTTTGGCCGTTGAGGTCACAGATGCTCCCAATCACTTCAGCTTATCACATTCAGACCTGGCAGGAAGCCAGTCCTTAGAGCTTGCTTGTTCAGTTTCTTAAATAAGTAACTACCTACACATAGCACCTAAGACAAGTTCAGCCCTACAATAAATGCTTGTCTGTCGGATTGCATTGAAGGTCCAGTATATTTCCTCCTAGGGTCTGTAACCTACTTAGTAAATATCTGTCAGATGAATTAATGAAACAAAGACCTTTACAGAGGAAGCATGAAGTGTTGGTAGAGTGGGCTTATGGAGACGACAGCTCTTCAGGTCCTTGTTGCTATCAACAGACCCTATGAAAATGTCTACCTTAGCCGACCCTTCCTTGCACCATTTCCAAGGTCTCTGCTCTACCCAGGGAAACCACGTACAGCTTTGGGACTTTTTTTTTAACTGCTAGTAAAAGCAGTTAGCCCATCAGAGTACTCATTTTAGAGATCCATATTTACAGACCAGGAGGGAAGAAAGAATTCTTGAATGCAAATGACTTTTACACTTCCCTACTTACGTATTTTTGTTCAGCAGACTAGTCTCTTCCCACACCCTTCTGCTGTATGTATTGCCATTTTCTCTGAATTAAGGGAAGAGAAATATTGGCACCCATTAGTTAAAAAGCCCCAGCACGGTGATCCACATGCCATCAACTAGAATGGGGTGTTTATCAGGGCGTAAACCCCTGGCTTCTGGGAACTCCTGGTCTGACCTCTGTGTTTTCTTCCTGAAGCGCCCTCCCAGCCCAGTGCTTAAAAGGAAATAGAACATATGAAGACCACCACCTGGTGATTTAGCCTTGACAACCCTGTAGTGCACGCAGACGAGTGGTGACACACTGGTGTTAATCAGCCAGCATGGCCAGCATACGTCAGACACAGCCCAGAGCGGCTCTGGTGAACACCAGCCTCAACCAGCCATGCACCTGCTGTGCAGTTTGGGCACTGTCTTGTAAACAAACTCATCCCTAAAGTCCAAGGCTTTTAAAGTGATTTCTAAATAGATTAAACATTGGAAACAATTGAACAGAATGAACAAGGAGCTTAATTAATTAAGATAGACTCCCATGCCCAGTGATAAGGAAGCCAGCCAAACAAAGTAAGTGTGGTAAGGCCAAGTGGAATATGATGCAGCCGTTAAAGGTGAAAAATATGTTCGGTTTTTTTATATATATACAGGAAATATGCATCTTAAATAGTGTTAAACCCCAAAGTGGACTATTTGCAATCATTTCAAAATGCAAGTATATCCATTAACAAATGACAGAGCCAGTTTTTATAATGTTGGCTAATTTTTTCATAATGTTGACTAACTCCCTGATTTTCAAAAACAGACTTGCATGACAGTTATATGCAATCTTGTGAAGATTTCCTTTTAAGGATTTGATGTTGAGTGATCTTGTCACTCCCACTGAACTGACTAGAAAGTGCCATCCCCAGATGGCAAGGACCTGAGGTTGTAGCGACAAGGGAGAGCCAAAGACCAGCAGTCTTTTCAGACTGTGGCCAGCCTGAAACCACAATGTCTAAAGCCTGATGCTTTCTGATGCTGGCTCTTCTCTGAGAAAGGTCCCCTGCATGCACCGGTGACCCCACCCCAGCCCAGTTTCCTGAGCCTCACCTTCTGCATTCACCCAGCCATGTGACTCTAAGAAGATATCAGGGAAAAGTAGAGCAAGAGAGGAGAGTTATGTTTTAAATTTGGAAATTGCTCAAGAAAAATCAGACTGTCTTGATTGGCACATGCAAATGTACGCAACTGTTAATTTTCCTGCTGAAATTCCCATTTCTTTTATCCACATGAAATCTCTGAAAAATCTTCCTGACGATTCTTTTGTTCCTTTCCTGCCCTCACCACCAGTAATTAAACCATGAAGTTGTGGTGTCTTCTGGCCAACCTGAGGACCTGGTGATGATATCAAGCCCAGAACACTGCTGTTGGCCCCAGGTGACATGCTGGGACCGACAGCAGGGACAGGCTGCTGACGTAACTGTCTTCGTTTCTAATGCTGGTAGTAACCAACAGCGTTTAGTTTTGCTTTGACAACTCCTCGTACAGCCAAAACTATTGTTATGGCCCACATGTCATTGCTATTTATCCTAAATAAGGAAAAACAAAGGCTATTCTGGGCACAGAGCAGTGCTTGTGGCTGGGGTTATTTGCAGTATTACTATGGCACACTGCCCTTTTCACTGTGGCCACACTGATTTTTTATGAAAAGTGCTAGAGCAGACATGCAGCCTTCCCTTAAGTCTCTTCACATAGCCCCAGGGCATCAGAACACACAGGCGATGTTTTAATGCACAAATGAAAACCCGTGTAGACCTCAGGGGAGACTGACACTGTGCTTGCACAAAATGAACCAGGAAAAAACGGCCTCCTGAGAGATGTCTCCACTTTACCATTTGGATTCTTTAATTTCTGAATCTTGTAAACTCAAACTGCCTAGTAGTTAAGAGTGAGAGTCCTGGCTTCATGGCATTCTCTGTGGTATATTTTTGCCACCATGCACTGAGAAATAGAAGGGAGAGAAGTGAAGGGCTGACAGGGAAGCAAAAGCGGGAGGGGGGAAACTGAGTGTTTCCTGCTGTGGTTATGACTTTGCCAGTTGCCAGTGTACAGCTGAGCTGCAAGAGCCATGCGGACTGCTCCCATCAGTTAGAGAGAGACTCTGGGGAGAGGGGGACCCTGAAGATGGCCTGCAGCCTGACTCCTGGCATGAGGGACGCTGTGGGCACTTCAAGCCAGGACATGCTCTTGGAGCCAGATCCAGAGCAGAGAAGCATGAGTGGCTAAGCATCCCTGCCTGTTTGCATGCGCTGCCTCGGTAAGCTCTCTCTTCATTTCTTCAACCATGTAAGCTTCTAGCTGTGATCAAGGGAAGAAATATTGTATTGAGATTTGTAGCTCTCCCCCTTTCTGCCTTGTCTGGTTTGATATTTGCCTGCTAAAAAGATTATTGAATGCAGTGGAACAAAACGATCTGTCTAGCTGTATTCCACTGGTCTGTATGTGTGACATGCCCATGTGAGGCCAAACACATCATTGCTGTATGTTGCTGTATACAACACTGGGTGTTCAGCTGCTCTCAGGATTTGAGACCCTGGACTTGTTATCTGCTCTGTGACACCACCGGCTTCCTGCCACAGAGCTCCTGATTTCTGTGGATGGCAGTTGATAATTGGTAGCCACAGTCTGCGGTTGGAGCCACAGCATTTGAGTCTAGCACCTGGGCTGGGCCCCGCTGATACAGTAGAGAGACAGACAGAAGCACACACACACACACACACACACACACACACACTCACACCCCACGCTTGCTATAACTGCTGCTCTGAGCTGCCTAAAGAGGAGATTGCCTGAAGCTGAAGGGATGCTTTGAACTGGGGGGAGGGCTGCATCACGGTTGGACTCCCCCTGGCAGAGGACTCGATTATGTCCAGTGACCACCTGAACAACAGCACACTGAAGGAGGCCCCGTTTAAAGACCTGTTCTTGAACAAAGGTACATTTTCAGAGGCCAGCTGTGGGTGATGCCTGCTCTCCGGGGTTTGTGATGGTTGTTCTTGAAGTTTGGTCTGAGGACAGAGTTGAGAAGAGTAGGAACTCTTTCTCAAGAAATTTGTATCTCCTTAAGAAGGGTCTGTCAGCTCTGAGAATGCTTCAGGGCTTGGCTATATAGGAAGATGTATTTTAAGCTTTTTCATCTTCTTTCTCATCTGTGATCAGTTTGTTTCTATTGGAGATGCTGTACATAAATACACAGGTTTGTTGCTCTAGAATTCTGTTTCTTCAAATGTTCTGTACATGAGACTAACCCCCCACCCCCACCCCACCCCCGGAAATGCTCTTACTGCTAGACTCACGGGTACTTTTTTTCATCCTGAGTCATTGAAAACGGCATTTGAGAGAAAAGATGTGTTTCTCAAGATGTGGGTGGTTTGCTGGATTGTTTCTCGGGTCACCAGTCTGGTTACCATATACCTTAGGAAAGCAAACTGTGACTGAGAGGGAGACTGTGAGAGACAGACAGACAGACTGCTAGCTAGGGAGCACTCAGGAACCACTGCTCTAAAATGTGAAGAAGATGATTACTTGTGCAGCTGTATATTTTTTCTGATACATTTTCCTAAATTAATGTTGTGGGGGTGGAATGGAGGTGGATTTTAAATGAATCCTATAGAGAGGATTAGAGGTTTATGTATGTATTTTTTTCCCATTTATAACACAGCAGAGGGATAGACTTCTAAAAGGTTTGTAATTGCTCTTACTCCTCTGCTATGTTTTCAGAAACTCCTGTCAATCATCTTTGATTGGAACATATGTAGCTAGATTTCTTTCTGAAGAGATCATGAGACTCTAGATTCTAAAATGCATGATGAAAAGTTGTATTAGATGAATGCTTGGACCTTAGTGAATTAAAAAGACATTATTCTAGCAGCTGGATGGACTCACAGCATCTGCGTTCTAGGGATTTAGTAATGATTGCTCACTGCTACTTGCTTGCCAATGTCATCAAAGGCACCCGGCCACAAGCTAGAGTCAGGCAGATGTGGGCCATACCTTGCCCTCAGAGAGCCCTGTGTCATTTGACTGCACTGTGCTTTCACTTCTCCTCCCACAGAACATAAGTATTGTTTCCCACATTTCTTATGCAAGACATTTTATGTAAATATATTAATATAAATAAGATTTATAAATAGGATAAATAAGTAACTTACAGCAACCACGAGGTTCTTTTTCCAGTGACCATTTGCACTGCGTAGAATAGTAATAGTTGAATAATTTCAATGAAATATAAAAACTCTTGGCAAAATTTCATCACCGAAGTCGTTAGTGTTTGGGGGAGTACAGTTCTCTGCTAGACACTGTTAAAAGCAGATTAGGCAATTGGGACCCTTCCTTGTAGGGATTTCTTTAGCATTTTATCGAAAATGAACACTGACTCTGTGCCAGTCATGTGCTACCTACTGAAAATACTAGAAAAGATCAAGGTACTATTCCAGCGCTTACTCCAGAAAATGGGCTCTGTAGGTGATAAGTGCTATGGCAGGGTGCAGCTGCCTGCTCAGGAGCCCCCCAAGGGTAGTGAGCCCGTCATCAGGTGGTTAGGAAAGGGCTTCTTAAAGAAGAAAGATAAACCTGGGAGGTGACAGACACCACTTTGGGGCATTTCTGTGGGGTTGCTTTTTTCCCTTTCTTTTGTTCTGTTTGTTATGGGGTAGACTGGAGTAGCCAACCCACTCAAGGAAAAGAAAATTCAAAATATATAAGATCATCATTATGATTACTGCTCTTACTGTTTGTCTTCTGAACTTCAAGCTGTGAAGTTATTCATATAACACAGGCTGGATTTCCCTCCCCACCCGCCGAACTATGGTGTTTAATGAGTGTGAATGTTCATTCAGCCATTGAAGTTTCCAAGAGTATTTTTAAACCAACAATTCACTAACTTGAGGCAGTTGTGGTCCATGTAGATTACAACTCCTGCCCCCACCTGTCTTCCTGCCCCCACTCCCCTGTCTCCACAGGATTGGGGAAAGAATTTACCAGCATTTAGGAACATTCAGTGCTTTAAAAGTGTCACAGAGCCATAAATAAAGAGTCGGGCACCCCCACCCCCACCCCGGGCTATGATCTCACCACACGCACTCTGCCCAGGAAATCCTGATACTTGGTCGTCGCTATGCCTGAGCCATGGTGGGGACCTAGGAAAGCTCACTGGGAGAGAGGGGCTGCCCCGAGTAAGTCCCTGTGGCAGCTAGCCACAGTCTCAGTGCTCCCAACAGATCATAGCACTTGGGGGGACGAAGTGGAGTGCTGCCATTGGATAGGTGGCAGAGGAGCCATTTCTGGTGGCATGCAAGGATTTGTGGAAAGCATTCAGCCCTTACGGTGACGTCAGAGTATTCTTGGCTGGAAGAAAGGAGGGGGTTGATGAGAGGTACAGACTTTGCCCCCAACCACTATTTATAGGGTCTGTAAGGCATAAATCACACATCTGGAGCTTTAAACATTTAGAAAATAGGACTCCTGTGATGGATGATATGTTAATGGAGGAAAGACTACATGGAAGATGGTGTTAACCGTCCCACAAATAGAAATGAGTGTTATATTAGGAACCTAAGGTGGTAGAACCACGCTTCCCCAGAGTTCTTTAAAAATAGTACAGACACTCATGCCTCTAGTATGAGTCAGTTCAGCTCCTCATTGAACCAGAGAATAGACCAACAGACCTCACACAATTTTCTCTGTTCCTGTAATTCTCCACTGCAAAGCTTGGAGTTTCTTAAGGATATTTCTATAAAAGTAGAGAGATGTCATCCCAACCATCATCACTGTCACTGTTTTATAGTAATAAAGTAAGGTGCTTTGGTGGCATCTGGTAAGTTGTAGGCTAAATGTATTATAACATTTCTGGTGTTTGGATTGCAATGACTCATCCATTATAACATTATGAACCAGAACCCCATGAAAGGAGGGGGGAGTGTGAAAATTTGACTTTGGCCTAAAATTCTTTCCTTGCATGGATTGCATTTTGGCATTACTCTGTTGATGTCAGTATCTATTAGAATCAAGGAACTGGCCAAGTGGGCTGTGTTCAGAGTCCATATTGGGCACATGGAATTTTAGAAACCCTAAAGTACCCTATTATTTTCTCAGGATTCTGCTATCCCTATAGGTTTTTTTTTTAATCTTTCTGTTTTTAATAGTTCTTCCAGAATTCATTCTGTCCTTAGCCTCTCATTCCCAAAACCAAAATCACAAGCAATTTTTCTTGCTTTATACCCCACGTTCTGCATCATTGCACATTGCCTCTCCCCTACCACAAGAAAACAGACAGCATCTCGTAAGGGCATATGTGGGCTGACCAGGGCGAGGGAGGGCGAGTCAGCAAGGCCCCAGTGCAGTGTCAGGTCTCAGTTGGCATCTGCCCCACTTCTGTGCACAGACTGTTGTTCCTAGGCACAGGGCTGGATGCCACTTTGATTGAGGAAGCAGTAATGTGCATGTGTCTGTCTGAAGAATATGCCTCTTCAGGGCCTGTCTAAAGTGTTTCCTATGGGGTGGGTAATGGGCCTCATGATACCTTCTGCTGCTCTGTATCTACAGCCTTTGCACCCTGGGCCTCCCAAGCTTGGAGCACATTGAGGAGGAATCAATGATGTATAATGATGTGTAAGGCAGGACAATGTGTGTGTACATGTGTATATGTGCACATGCATGTCCATAATATGCGTGTGTGGGAAAACATGTGGCCAGGAACTGCTGCCTTGAAAGGCTGATGCTTTCAGCAGGAAGTAAAGAGTGCTCAGCCTGCCTGAGCCCTGACTGTGAAGTACAGGAAATCACTGGGTAAGCTCCCCAGAAGCCCCAGAAAGGTCTGTGGTTGAGATCTGGAGTGCAGATGTCTTGAAAATGGACACCTTGAAGAACAGGTGAATTTCATCTGATACTTGCATTCAAAAGTGAGAGATTCGGTTTGGTTTTATAAAACTTCTTTTACTTGTCCTGTGAGTTATTTTCTTGAGGTATAATATCAGGCCCTTGGCAACAGAGCCACATCTGGGTACTACAGGATACCGTGGGGGCCCAACACTTCTGAGCAGTCTCCGTGCAGGAGCGAAGGGCTCAGGAGTGGCGAAGGAAGAGACAGGAATCACCTATCACTGTTATTCCACAGTGTGTGGAGAGAGAGGAGAGCGACCAGGTTTCCCATCTTTCATCCAGGCTATGGATGTCCTCTAGTGCTGTGGCCTTTCCTTAATTTGCCTTTTATGATGCATTTTTAGTAGAATTTTCCTATTTAGAGTAGAAGAAGGTGTGGGAGGACAATTATGAGGCAAGGGTGCTCACATACCTCCTTGTGTGCTTGAAGGGGGGGGGTCTTAAAGGGAGAGGTTATCAGTAGCAGAGTTCTCTGCAATCTGAATGTCATTAGCATGCTTATTCCCAAGAACTCTCTCTCTGTGTACTCTAATTTTCATTCTGAGAATTCTCTGGACTTTTTTATTCCCAAAGAGAGTAGAACCTTTATACTTTCTAGTTGTTAGTATTTGAGAAAGCAGTCTGTTCATTGATGTGTTTTGCCCAGAGTTCAATGTGAAGGTCCGCTGCACTTTTGACTGGGGCTGTGCCACTCTGCTGAGGCTCCATTCCCAGGAGCTCCACATGCCTCTCTCACTCAAGGGCTTCAAGGAACACGACAGGTGACCCTGGAGCACAGGCAGGGCCGAATCGCTGCTGCCATGCTTATTGTTGCTCCTGTGTCTGATTAGGAGCAACCAACCAATTGGTTGTTAGGATAGTGGCCCTTGGGACCTGCGCCAGTCTCTGCGGGAAGAGCTGCCTGTCAGGCTGGCCCAGGTGCTGTAGTAGCTGGGGATCTGAGTGGGCATCTGTCACCCAGATTGGCCAGTTAGGCCACACTGCTGGGCTGCTTGTTTTAGTGAGTGGCACCGGGGAACTTAGTTTTTGCCAGCCTATGCTCTTGCCCTGCCCCAAGCGAGTTCTGCATTATTCAGATGCCTGTGAACCCCTGGGGTCTCTGTGTATAATTTGCTCCATAGATGTACCTGCTGTGACAGTACTTGTGCATGAACACTCAGGACAGTGGCCCAGGAGCTGTTCTGACCACATCTCACATCCTGGCATCAGGAGCATCCCCAAGAAATCCAGGCCATTAGTGTTTGCACTAGAGTGTCGGCTGTCAAATCAGTCCAGACCACCAGTTCTCATAGTGTGGCTCCAGGATCTTGGGGGATCCCCGAGGCCCCAGTCCCAGTGGTCATTAAGACCAGATCTCCTTCATAAACCTCAACCAGAACCAACATATCCCAACAGATTGAAGGTGAAGCAGGGGAGAGATTCCAACTATCTTCTATTAAGATGTATAAGAGGGGAACCTGGGTGGCCTAGTCAGTTAAGTGTCCATCTTCAGCTCAGGTCATGATCTCATGGTTCTGTGCTGATAGCCCAGAGCCTGGAGCCTGCTTCAGATTCTGTGTTTCCCTCTTTCTCTCTGTGCCTCCCCAACCGGTGCTCTTTCTCTCTCCCCCCTTCCTCCCTCCCTTCCTCTCTCTAAGATAAAGAAACATTAAAAGAAATTTGAGAAAGACATATAAGAGATGTGCAGAAGTGTAAAGCAATGCCACCCTTATCAATACATTTTTGTATTGAAAATAGTATATATAACTGTTATATATGTTAATATATAGTGAGTTTCTTTTTAAATAAATATTTAAATTTTTCAGTATTAAGTGTAAATATGGCAATGATCAATAGATGTCATCCATACAAATAAAGCTCTTTGGGGGGGGGGGTAACCAGTAGCTTTTAAGAGTGTAGAGGGTTCCTGAGATGAAAGCACTGGAGAGCTCTTGGTATAAGCAAAGCAGGAACGTGGGAGAAAGTGCAGCAAGTCTGGACGTTTGCAGGGGAGCGGGGATGCGGGGGCTTTCTGGGTGTTGGCACCTCAGCAGGGGCAGGGGAGGGCCCACTACACTTGGCATATCGGCAAGAAAGCGAATGAAACACCACCTTAGAGCAAGTAGTCCCTTTAAAAGAAAGGTTCCATACACTTTCCCACAACTAAGATCTTTCTTATTCATGCTTGCAATGCACTTTTTAATGTGCTATTAGATCAGAAGATTCATGTCTTTTAAAAGATATAAAATGTTCCGTGTGCTGTCTCAGACCAAAAGAAATCAAATCCAGAGCAAATAAAGTTCTAAACATAAAAATGCAATCTATAAAAATCTTAGTAAAAATATTTTTAGAATATTGGAGAAGACCTTCTTAATCAAACTGAAGCTTGGAAGCCATAAAAGAAGAAGTATTTCATGACATAAAAATGTGTATCTTTTATAGAGAAGCTCACAGCGAAGTTAGGGACAGACTAGGAGAAAATACCTGCAGCGCATGTAAGAGACAAAGATTAGTAGGCAAGCATGTGAAGACGGCTGACCGGTAAGTGAGAAAACTACAAATAAACGGATACGAACTAATATGATTATGAAAAAGAAATTGCCAAGCAGGGAAAGATCTAAAATTACTAGTAAAGCGGATTAAAACAAGATATCTATGTTTTTGTCCATCGGATTAGTGCAGATGAGAAGGGGGAGGAGTCAGTGTTGATGAGTGTGTGGGGCAAGAGCCTTTTCGTAAGGCAGAGTCCCAGGAGCTGTCAGCACTTACAGGATATGTCCTTGACCCAGAAATTTCAGTTTTAGGAATATTTCCTGTAGGGATACTTAAAATATGGGTCAACACTCACATTCACACACATGCAGACACATGCACACAATCTTTTGGTCACAATAGGGAAAAAGGGGGAAATAAAAACACCTAAACTTCTGTCACTTGGAGTATATAAATTCGCTATATATCAGTGTTCTGGAATAGATAGCCACCGTAAAGAATGAGGTTGGTTTTTATATATTCTTATTTTAAAATGCTCGTGATACATCAGGTGGTAAAAAGCACAATGATTCCACTCATTAAAAGAAGAAAACCCTTATTGATTAGGCAAATGCACAGATATACACAATGGGTGAACTGTGTGACCCCTAGGATAGCAAGGGGTCCGGTGGGGTGAAGGGGTCCCGCAGGCCTACAAAGGACGTTACATTGCACGCTATTTCCTTCTGTATTGTTTAAATAATTCAAATTGTTTAAATAAGGAAATTTTCATTATTCTTATAATAAAAATCCTTTTAAAATGCACAGGCATACCCCAAATGCCCATAGAATTATGGAAAATACAATTTGATTGCATTATTACAAATAGTTATCTGCACTGCTTTCTATATTCAGGAAAACATAACCTAGAAAGACATCCTCCAGGTGAAGAACTAACCTGTGAAGACTTATGGGGGACCCCTCACTCTAATCATCACTTTTCTGCTTTTTCCATGTCCTTCAAGCAATGAAGCTTTTTGGAGGAAGGAAAACGTTTGTCAATTCCAGGGCATGGTTTAACCTGATGATCAGCCGTTAGGCCTTGGGGTGTGTTCAGAACAGGGACAGCCAGGCAAGGTGGGGGTGAGGTGGGGAGTGCAGCGCCCGGGCCTTGCCGACGGGCCGTCTCAGTCAGCCGTACCCAGGAGACCTGGCCTGTAAGCACCTGCTCGGGCTACGTCCAGCAAGCTTGCCTGGCCTCCGCCACTCAGCACACAGGCGTGGCAGTTCCGTTCCCTCAGACTCAGCTCTCCATTCTCCTGGGTGCATACTGGGGCCAGGCCCATGGTAGGCCCCATGCCAAGTACAGTCCTGCAGGTCCAGCAAGCATGTTTGTACATCTTTGTCCCTCGGGTATGTAGGGGCTGAAGACAGAAGTGGAGGTAGGGTAGTGTCACAAGACAGGACACAGTGGGATCCAGGAACACCCTCCATTTACTCTCATGCTAGTTCCAGCCCTTCTGTTTCCACGGTATGGATGGTGGGGGCACGCCGGTGAGATACTGGGGGAAGGGTGCTGCCCCAGTCCCTTCCTGCATCATCCCAAATGTGAGCCTGTACAGTGAGAGAGAACACCTTCCCACTGGCCATCGGCCTGGGTCCTGCAGCGAGTGTGTGTGTGTGTGTGTGTGTGTGTGTACATGTGCACGCCTTGTATGTATGTATATACACGTCTGTGTGTATTCAAACACATGCATACATGTGTGCATATGTATGCATGTGTGTGTTGCAGGTTCCAGGCAGTAGCACAACTGACAACTCCCCCCTTTTTCTTGCTCTTCATTAAACCCCACACCTTCCCACCTCACAGCAACATTGTGTGCTGTCTTCCTTACCATCTCCCAGAGCCCCTCACTCTTTGAGTTGACACCCCTACACAATCACTTCCTTTCATTCTGTGGGGAGACTCAGGAAAACAGGTGGGCAACATGCAGCAAAGCGATTAACTGTAAGCTGGAAAGCAGGAAATGTGGGTTCTAGGGTTGACCTTGAGCAAAGGGATTCTGCTTCCTCCCTGCAAAACTGACGGATTTGAATCGCCCATCTCTAATTACCAACTCAGTGCACTGTTTTGCTAGAAGTAATTCCACGGCACTGTACTAGAATGTGAAGTGTGTGCTAACGGCAGTTAGAAAATGCTTGGTAATGGCAGTGTCAGGAACCCATTGTCAGACTGCTCATAAAATATGGTGTCTGCAAGGTTAGAGACAGTGGAGATGTGTTTTCTAAATTACCTCCAGAGGCAGGGCCTTGAATAAAGGAAGTTGGAGCTTTTTATCAATATATTTTCCCTTCAGGGTACTGTGTGGATCTGTGTGGATGTACTTTGGGAAATGTGACTCAACCATAACGATGGGTTTAACTTTCCTGGAGGGATTACACTGGGAGAAGCAGCTTCAGTTTTTTGAGAGTTTCTTACCTCCCCCGGGGGGCAGGGCCATCTGGCAGGAACAATGATCAAATGTTGGAGAGGCGGCTGCACTCCCGGGCCCGCCCGCCCAGGGCAAAGGAGCAGCGTGCAGCGGCCAGCCAGTGGCCTGCACACTGGGTTAGATATTCGAGTTCCATGTGTGAATGTTGTAGAGCCACAACACAGTACCTCTAGAGGTCTCATAGAGCCAGCAGAATAGGTTTTCCTAAGGCTCTACTCATTATAAAATTTGCAAAGACAAGGTTTGTCTGAGCACCGTACCTGGGCTGAACACCAGAGGCGTACTGGAAAGAGCCTCACCCCTGGGTCTCTCTTTCTTCAAATGTTATTCACCTGTTAGTGGGGGGCAGGGGGCCATGGCCTTGGGCAGCAGGCCTGGGGAAAAATAGTTTGTCTCTTATGAGGTCCTTGGGAGGACCAGGTGTTTGCAAGAAGCCCTCGGTGCCTGGTGGGTGTGTTGTTCAAGAACTGGGTGACTGCACAAGAGGGTGTGTCACTAATATGCTTTCCCTTTCCATTGTAGCGGAGCTGGAGTTTGCCCAGATCATCATCATTGTCGTGGTGGTCACGGTGATGGTCGTGGTCATCGTCTGCCTGCTGAATCACTACAAAGTCTCCACACGGTCCTTCATCAACCGCCCGCATCCAAGCAGGAGGCAGGAGGACGGGCCGCAGCCGGTAAGTGTGGCCGGAGCCTCTTGGTGCTGCCTAAACATCTGTCTCGGGCTCCAAATAGGCTGGGTGCCAGTAAGAGCCTCGAAGCAGGATGGCCTCTTGACCCACCTGCTATGGCCCACAGGCATTGAAAATTTATCGAAGGTTCTGATACTTCAAGAAAAGCACATGCATCATGAGCATTCAGCTCAGTGAGTCCTCACAAACTGAAGACACCTGTGTAACCATTACCCAATCAGAAAAGAGACAGGACCAGCCCCCAGACACCCACTCGGGTCCCACTTCTAGGTCCGCCCCCCACAAGGTCACAACTGCCCGGACTGCCATCTACACAAATTAGTTTTACCTGCTTCTGAACAATATGTTTAATAATAGAATCATATAGTAGGTGCTCTTTTGTGTCTGGCTTCTTTCACTAAATCGCCCACACTGTTACATGGAGACCTATTTTGAAAAGTGGCCCTGGAGGTGTCCGGTGCTCCATAATGCATCTGTGCAGCGCCGCCTGAGGTCGGCAGCACGTGGCCGTGGGCGAGGTAGAAGGGCGGGGCGGGGGGCCTCCTCGGGTGGATCGGGCCGGGCCGGGCTGTGTAGGGGACTCACAGAACAGCCCACGGTAAGGCTCTTCACTTTGTTCTTTTTAGAGTTTCTGTCTAGTTCTTGCCCTGAATCACACTCCTCTGGAAAATAAAATACATTACTCAGTTAACTGATCAATGATCTTACTTAGGAGGCAAAAGGCCACTGGCACTTTTTATTCCGAGCAACTTTTACAATCAATCTGTGATTCTCATGGCCTTCAAAGAAAGGCTTGGGAATGTGAGTTTAGACAATTATAAATTCTTGGTTTTGTGGTGGGCAAAAATGATACTCAGCCCCTCAGAGCATGTGTTAGGACCGGGGGTCTGGTAACTAGCCTCGGGAGGCCATCATGGGTCCTGGCAAGTAGAAGAGAGTGGCTACTGGGTCCAGGACCCCCAGGCCCCCTCAGAAGGACAGGGTCACACTTCATCAGGGCTGCAGAGTTGCTCCGTGACCCACGTGCTCTGCCGTCGCCATGGGAGGAACTGAGGTTCGCTGGGCATCTGTGTCTGAGGCAGGCAAGGGGAGGGGAAGGGATGGCACTGCTCTGCACCACCCGTCAGACTCACAGAGATGAGACAGGATGCCGTGGAGCTGCTGGAAGCAGTCCTGAGACAGAACGCCTTTCTCTCTCACTTTTCCTAATCCTCTGCTCTCCCCTTTCTTTGTCTCTCTGGGTCCCCACTTGGGCCCGTTAGCCTCTTCCGGCCCTATTAACACGGCTTCCCTCACAGCACAACAGTTTCCTTGTGGGCCCTGGCCCTTTGTCATCCCAGCAGTCTGGTACCTGAGAGGTCCGGACTCACTAAACGCTGGTGTCCTGATGCCTATAGATGCCTCGCTGTTGTGTAAGGACAGTTCGGTTACCTAAAGGAGAGAACTAATTCTTCTGAAGTTCTGAGCACAGAATATACACAGTTCCCCTGAGTTTAAAGAGAGAGGACAGGGGCACCTGGGTGGCTCAGTCAGTTAAGCGTCCAACTTCAACACAGGTCATGATCTCACAGTTCGTGAGTCCGAGCCCCGCGTCAGACTCTGCTGACAGCTCAGAGCCTGGAGCCTGTTTCCGATTCTGTGACTTCCTCCCCTGTGCTCTCGCTCTCGCTCTCGCTCTCTCGCTCTCTCTCTCTCTCTCTCTCTCTCTCTCAAAAATAAATAAACATTAAAAAAATTTTTAAAAGAGAGGACAGAGAGAAAATCATACTCATAGCAACAATTTCAGAACTGCAAAAGGATCAGCCGTCACTGCCTTGCCTTAGCCTTAATGCAAAGACTGGAAATGCTGACCCCAGCCTTGGGGGAAAGAAGTAAAACTATCCTCATTCATTGTCATCAATAGACAGCTCTCAAGTTTTCATGAAGTACCTGGCATGAATTTACCCAAGTTCCCTGCCTTTCTGTTCCAACCCCTGAAGTATTTGGAGTAACCGCACACGGGGACTCAGACTGCTTTTCTTGTGCCGAGCCTGGGTCCCCACCCACCTCTGTCCTCCCCATGGATTGGCTGTGGGGATCATCTTGCTTCTAACTGATTCACCTTGCTTGGTGAAGTGGCTCCTTCCGCTCCTCAGTGCAGATCTGGCCACACGTGCTATCACTGTCCCCATCCACTGTGGCCAAAAGCCTGCCCATGGGTCTGCTCCCCAGACCGGGAGCTCCATGACCCAGTTAGGTGACGGGACAGGTACACACACAGTCACACCCTTACCAGCAAAGTGTTTGCAGCAGGATGACAATTTTACAAAGTCAGGAAAGTGAAATTTTAAGTTTGGTTTTACTCAGAATGCGTCTTCTATTTCATTTGGAAATAGCTTTGAGTGGGGCACCTGGGTGGCTCAGTTGGGCATCCAACCCTTGATTTCAGCTCAGGTCATGATCTCATGGTTTGTTGGATCAAGCTTTGTATTGGGCTCTGTGCTAGCAGCATGGAGACTCCTTGGGATTCTCTCTCTCTCTCTCTCTCTCTCTCTCTCTCTCTCTCTCTCTCTCCCCCTCCCCTTCTCTCTGCCCTTCTCCCACACTCATGTGCGTGTGTACTTTGTCTCTCTTTCAAAATAAATAAATTTTTTTAAAAAAATGGAATGGGTTTACGTCCAGCCCTCTTCCTGGGGCAGCGGCTCACCTGTGTCTACCCTGTTCCAGGGGCTCCTGGGCAACAGTGCCTCCATTTCTTGACATCGAAAAGGTAATCAAGTGATTTTCAGATGCCCCTTCAGAGCTACACAGCAAGTGAAGATAATCAATATCTAGTGATTGTGTCCACAGAGGTCTTTATCACACTCTGTGCCTAATTTTGTTAATAAACGTCTGAAAGGTTTACCCCTGAGAGATGGACCCTAGTTCTGAAATGCAGGCTGCAAACAGCTTAGGGCTTCATTCCTTTGTTACTGCTATACTATTTTTTCTTCTCTTTGAGTGAACCAGCACTGACTGGGTGCTGTTGCTTCTCAAAGCTTGGGTTTTCCTCCTTAGTATAATGAGAATATGGATGTTGCAGAGTTTAGCAGTGCGCCGTATTCAGCATTTCCCAAACTCAAGATGTATTTCTACACAGTGACCAGAGACCATTCAGGCCCAGACTGTAGCTCTGTGTCATGACTACGACTATGGGCCTAATGTATAGTCCAAAGAGAGAGGAGAGAGGGTGAGGAAAAGAGCCTTACTTTTCTTCTGGACACAAATACACATGTAGACAGCACTGGGGGCCACGTCACAGTCTTTCTGTTATGTGCCCCCAACCAGGCTTCTTGCCTCCTACTTTTCTACTTCTTCTCCCTGACGCCTTTCAAGAAATGCTGCTTCCCTTAGTACAATACCGGGAAAGCAGTTGATTCATTTATACTCATGGTTCCCAGCTGGAGTGATTATGCCCCCTAGGGGACATGTGACAACATTGAGAGCCATTTTTTGGTTGTCATAATTTGGGGATGCTACAGGGATGTTCTAAACATCCTGCAGTGCACAGGGTAGCCCTCATGACAAGGAATGATCTGACCCTAAATGTCAGTCATGCCAAAGTAGAGAACCTCTAATCGCACCAGTATTGAATGCCATCCTTCCTAGAGGTGCTTTGCTCTTTCAAGAGGATTCATGTTAATATAAGCTGATCTCTCATGGCTGGCTCTGAGGTTTCAGTGGAGTGAAGAGTACCCTTCCCAACAGCTTGGCAGGAAGTGTTGGGGTCCCTTTCATGATCAGAGGGTCCTGGTCTGAGACTCTGCCTTGGGAATAGTTTTCCCCCACCCATTTCTGCCTTCCTCTGTTCATTCAGTCATTCAGACACTGAGCACAATGATGAAGGAACAATGTGAGGAGGTCTCCTTGTCCCTGACCCTGATCCTGCTACCATCAGCAGCATCCAGATGGCTAAGTCTACTTGGCATTTTCTCAGTCCTAATTGGGAGAGGCCAGGAGTCTCTAGTGGCCATTTGGATATATCAAGTGGCTGTTGGCTATAGGAGGAGTCTGGGGTGGGGCATGAAGACTCAGCATGAGACAGTTTCAAGTTGCCCATCCAGGTAGCCCTCCCTCAGCACCCCAAGGTGACCACCTGTGCCAACCAGCCTCTTCCACTGAGGGGCTTAGAACTTGGCAGATGCACGGCTGGAAAGTCGTGGTGCATCAAGGCAGACCCTGCTCTTACTGACAGACCTCATTGCTGAGAGCCTCCTGGGTTCCCAGTGGCATTGTGCATGTTTGTGCCCCTTGGGGGAATGGTGACTGGTGAAGGTGGATGCATTTGTGGCTGCCGCTGTGTGTGTGGTTTCGTGTCTGTCACCAGAACACCGTAAGGGCTACTGAAGCACCTTTCATGATGTCAACATCTAAGTCCCACCTTCCCTGGAGCCTGAGCAGTGGGGTGGCAGAGCCTGCTAGTTGGCAGCTTGTGGGTATGGAACACCCCCTCCAGCCTCACCATGAGTGAGCATCTCATGGTTCTGAGCCTGTGCATTGCTGACATCCTCTCACTTCTGGGAGCCTTTTAGCCCCATTTGTTCTAGAACCATGTGAGGTCTCCATGAGCATATTAGTAAAAGGGATATTTATTTATTTTTAAATATTTACTTATTTTTGAGAGAGAGAGAGAGAAAGCGAGCTCATGCAGGCGAGAGTGGGGAAGGACAAAGAGAGAGTAGAGAGAGAATCCCAAGCAGGTTCTGCAACATCAGCACAGAGCCCAACGTGGGGCTTGATCTCATAAACTGAGAGATCATGACCTGAGCCAGAATCAAGAGTCAGATGCTTAACTGAGCCACTCAGGCGCTCCAAAGGTATATTTATTTTAAACTTGTGTGAGAAGGGCTGTGCATCTGATTTATCAACTTCTAGGTGATTTGGTTTAACACTGTTTGTTAAATTTATTTTTATATATTTCTTCCAGAAGGCTTTGCTAGTCAAGATTAAAAAATAAAGGACCATAGTTGGATTTTGTTTTCAAGGAAGAGGTTGAACACGTAGATGTTCTGATTTAACTGAGGAAACTTCCCTGCTCTGCTGTGAGCTGCCCCTCTGCTCACTGATGGGCTTTGCACTTCAACCAAAGGGAAAAGCAGAACTGAGGTTAGTAAGCTAGAATCTTAGCTGTTAATATTCATAGCTCTCAGGGAGAGTCTTCTGGAAAATGGTTGGTTGGAACAGTTGCCCCCTTGGGTCAAATGCCAGACTCACCTTGACTCTGGGAGGTTTGCTTTGTAAAGTTAGACACCTTCCTCCCTGACTCCACCACACACGCCTTCTCCCTCATGCAGCACCTCCTCCCAGGGTCTCCCTTGCCAGCGCCAAGTGTCTTTTGAAAGAGCACACTTTCTGTGCCAGGTCCCTCTGGCCAAGGGAGGAGTGGATGGGAATCTGCGGTGGCCCAGGCCAGTCAGCCTTTATCACCACGGTGTCTCTTACACACCATTCTGGGGGAGCGCAGGGACAGGACGATACTGGCCATGAATTTGTTGGAAACAGTCATTTCTGGATGAAACTGAAAAATAGCAACCCAGGTTTAAATCAAGAAAAGTAAATGCTTAACTAATGGCAAAGAGCGGTAGATGGGTTTGTGACACAAATCTCCATGTATTCTTTCTGAGGTCGCCTCAGCTTATTTTTTAGAGCGTGGATTTATGTGATTTCAGAGCTTTGATACTGTCTAAGTCTCTTTTCATTACTTTAGACTGCCAAGTAATAGGAAAACAATAAGGGGGCATAAATATTCCAGACACAGCCTTGAGAGGTATTTGCTCACATCACCGGAGCCTCTCTCACCAGGGCTGGGTGGGCATGGGGGCATGAGCAGCCTTTTCTGACAGCCTGTACCCCCACCCAGCAGGGCCAGCAAACCCACCTGGACAGCCCAGGGGACAGGGGACAGTGGAAAGTGGGCAAGGTCAGAGTGGCCAGCCACTCACTGAAGAGCAGGGGAGAGACAGAAACATTGTACTTAGCTATATGGATTACATGAAATTGTAGCTCTTTAGCCATTTGATCCATAAAAACAGAAATTTCAATTTAAAAATTCATGGAAGGAGTCATGTCAAGCATTTCTTCATTAGTAATTGCTGCAGGGATTCAATCACTTACGAAAATACAGGTGTCTCAGCCTCCCTGTGGAGACGGAACAGCACCAAGCCAGCGCTCAGCGGTCTGTGCTGCACCTGCTCCGGGGGAGATGCAGTGGGGATGCTGGGAAGGAGGCCGCATGTTCAGTCCCCTGGCTGTTGGGAAGGAGGATATGACTGCAGTGACCAGCTGTATCAGAACAGAAACTGGCGCTCTTCTGATCCAAAGGGTCCTGGTAGAGGCGAAGTCCACACCCAGAGACCCTCCCTACAGGTATTCCAGACTTGGCTTAAGATGTGGCCTGTATGTATGGTTTGCCCCACAGGGTGTTTTGACAAAATTTGATTGAACTGTAAATATTGGGAGATTTCACATAAAAACTAGAATTTATATTTTCTCTTGAATAGTCTGCATATCAGGTCACACTGGCCTCTATTCCTGTTTGGAACTCTCCAAGATGGGGCCATGAAGCAGTTGCCACTCTGAACGGGCTGGTGCTCAACTTTTGACTATGGTCCCATCTCTCTTTGGGGAACCCCCGGTTGAGGGTGGAGTGCCATTGCCGCCATTTGCTTTGCACAGTAGTGGTTGTGTTTTAGAGAAAATATATTCTGCACTCATGCCTCTGTCACAAGGGTGCAAAGATAGACCAAGAGGCCCACTGGTTTCCAGAGAAATGGGAGAGAACTCCTTGTGGAAGTAAAGCTCATTCCTGCAAGATTAGACATTCAACCAGGTGTGTCTGGGCCAGCAGGGTCCAGTGTCTCCTTTCTCCAGTGTCTCCTTTCTCCAGCTGGATGTGTTTGTTCTGGCCCCTGCAGTTCACTCCAGGCCCCAGAGCAGGGCTCTCTTCTCTGTGGCTAGTGTCCGTGGCCAAGTGAGTAGAGCTGGCCGTGGGCTCCTCTTGTTGGCCTTGGGAGCAGGGGTGGCTTGAGGATGGGCAGTTCCAGACACCCCTAGAAGCAGCTCAGGAACCCACTGCACTGGGCTCAGAGCTCACCGTGCTTGAAAAGCCCACAGGCTGTGTCCTGGGCCCAGTGAAGGGCGCAGGGAGTGGGGGGGTCACCACACACATAGTCCATTCCCACTGTGAATAAAGAGCGAGACTGCTGTGTACCTGTCTTTTCTCATTTCTACTTTTTAGAAAAGCGTTTAGAAAAACATTTCTAAAATGATAGAAATGAACTATTTTCAGTAAGATGCAAAAAAAAAAAAAAGAACTAAAGGGCTTGCTGCAGTTATAATAGGCATGTCTCTGACACTCCAGACTACAGAGAAGAGAGCCACTGGCTTTATTTAGCATAGGACTGAGATGAAAGCCGGCAGGGGACCGCTTCTCTGTGGGTGAGGGAGACCCTTGCTGCACTATAAGGCCAGGGGCCTTCCTTGTCAACCTTGTCCCATAACAACTCTCCATTACCTCACGAGCCACTGAAGCTGCATTTCCTGATGTCCCAGGGACTGCAGGAGGGACTGTCAGCACCTACTGCAAACTCCACACACAGGTTTCCTCTTGTCAATCAAGCCATTTTCTCCCTGAATGAGTGAGGATGCAGTCAAGCCACCAGACCGGTCATGTGAAAGGTTTTACCCTTTGGTGTATCTAATTGAAGCCTTGGAAGATAGATGATTTTAACAGCTTCCGAGTGAGAATGTCTCCCTTCAAGTAAGGGAAACAGGAGGCCAAGTTGCTAGCAAAACTTGGATCAGGTTGCTGGGCCACAGCTGTTAATATAGCAGATTCTCATCTGGACAAAAGTGGAAAGACCTTTTCAATAGCCATGAGTTGTCTTTACAGCAATGTGAGTAGCACACGTTGTCCCTCCACTATTGTTGTCAGTGCTGGGAACAGTTTTGGAATTACCCTCAGAGTTTGCAGGTCGTTTTTTAGAAATTCTTCAAGGGAAAAATATTTTTTAGTATCTCAGTGATGGCAAGTCTTCCTTTTTCTTATTTTTTCTCTGAGGATGGATTTGATTTTTGTTACCAGCCAAACTACATTTGGAGCTAAATCTTATAAATGATGTGAATGATCAGGCTAAACGATACAATTTTGGTGCCAAACCAAATGTGGCTCAATTAGGAAGACTGATGTTTTCTCAGCTACAAACTGATGCTATTGAGAAAGGTCAGGAAGGACCCACAGAAAACCAATGGCTTTCTCTGGGGAGGATCTGGGATTGGAGGAGGTAGGCGAAGAGAGAGAGTCTGGTATGTGTGTTAAAACTTTTATGGTTAGGGGGCGCCTGGGTGGCTCTGTCGGTTAAGCTTCTGACGTCAGCTCTGGTCATGATTTTGTGACCAGTTCGAGCCCTGCATCGAGCTCTGTGCTGACAGCTGGGAGCCTGATTCAGGTTCTGTGTCTCACTCTCTTTCTCTGCCCCTCCCCTGCTTGTGTTCTGTCTCTCTCTCTAAAAACAAATAATAAAATAAAAACTTTTATGGTAAGAATGTATTTGTGTATTACTTTTGGAATTTAAAAAAAATTCTCTGCTTACGTAAACTGATGCTGAAGGCCGCTGCAATAATGTGCTGAGTGTCTGTAGACTACCAAGGTAGCTGATCTGAGCATGGTTTCTATTGTGACAAAAGCCTGCTAAAATCCGATTTTTAAGTAAAATTGGTGAAAATGTTAATAAACAAATTTTAGTGATGTTTTAGATAGGCATTATAGCTTAATAATATAATGATAAAGCTTGATTGTTTGTTTTTTCTTAGTCCTTAGAAATTGGTGTAAATTTATTCTCTGGAAAGAAACGTTCTCTAAATTATTCTAGTTCTGTGGCCTTTGTTGAGGATGCTCCCCGGAGCTGTCAGAAGACACCAAGGGAAGTAGCTGGGTTCTGGCTCGTGTTAATCCCTGCCAGCTCTGTGACCCTGGAAAAAGCCTTTGCCCTATCTAGGCTTTTCTCTCACAAAAAAGGAGGTGATTCAGCCGAAGCTGAATAGCATCTAGTTCCACATTTCTCTGTTGCCCTGAGTTTTCTAATTCCCAGACTGGTTTCTCTCGAGGTCTAATTTCTCGTTCTCTCCCAGGGCCAAGCCCAGGAGAGGGACCTTTTCTGTTTGCTCCTTAGGACCTATAGATCTCCCTGACTCATTGTATCGTTCTGGAAATATAAAGGATTCCCTTTTCTTCCCAACAGATCTTCCTGGATGATTTCTCTTTCTCTTAAGGGATATGCCCTAGATTGAGCAGTTGGGAGGGACATTTTAAGTCTTGAAAGTAAGTCTGATGGTGGATTCTAAGGAGGAATAATGGGGGAAGTGCTCAAGAGAACAGTCATTGACACCCCGAGGTATCGCCCTTGCATCTAAGCTGTTACTGCCATCTAGAGTGGGAAGACAGTAATGCTCAAGTATTTGGATGGTGGAGACGCTGAGTGAGGAAAAAGAAGAAATGAGAGAAACTGTGTTTTTTCCAGATGGTAAAGGTGTTGTTGAATATCTTTGTCTCACCCTGGGACAAGGAGAAAACAGATTTCCAAATATTTGAGGCCATACAATACTTTTCATTCGCTGAACCCTCTGGTAGAAGACAATATCCAGCAATGCCCCTGCTCTGCCACAAACTGGCTTCATGTCCAGTGAGCAGGGTAAGTCTAAATCCCATCTAAAATGAGGGATGATTGACTTAGATCAGAGGCCTTCAGAAAGATGGTTTGTAACCATAAAGAACAGTAAGAAACACATTTTACATCATAATCCACAATACTCATATGCACAAGTAAGGCAGAAATTTTGCAAAACAATACTTACAATATACTCAGACATTATCTATTCTGTTTCAGTTTTTTGGATGCTGGTTGTGACCCACTTAAATTGATTTTCTAGTTCTCTAAGAGGCTGCAAGTCACAGTTTGAAAAATACTTTTTAGGGGCGCCTGGGTGGCTCAGTTGGTTATGCCTCCAACTTCGGCTCAAGTCAGATCTCATGTTCGTGGATTCGAGCCTCGCGCCAGGCTCTGTGCTGACAGCTCAGAGCCTGGAGCCTGCTTCCATTTCTGTGTCCCCTTCTCTCTCTGTCCCTCCCCTTCTCATGCTCTCTCTTTGTATCAAAAATAAATAAAACATTAAAAAAATAATGTTCCAGTTTCACAGAGAGCTGGTTGTTTCCAGTTCCTAAATCGGATTCCTGTTGTCCTCTGTATGTGGAAAGGAAAGTTTAGCTGAAAGCATAAAACTGTGAAGGTTCATCAGGTCATGGGAGTGGCCTTAACCATGGTCACAGCGAACACGGACGCAAGGCAGCAAGCTGTAGCTGTAGCTCGCAGCAGAGGCCCCAGTAAGTCATGGTCACATCTTTTTCTCTTTTAATGCTGTAAATGTTGTATCCTTTGGCTGGAAGAATATAAAGAAATGAAAAATATTATAAGAGAGTACTGTGAATAAGTTGAAATGGACAGATTCATAGAAACACCTCCTACTAAGATTGACTCATGAAGAAATAGAAAATTTGAATACATCTGTAACTAGTAAGGAGGTTGAATCAATATTCAAAACCTCACAACCAAGAAAATAGCCTGGAACAGAGGCCTTCATTGTTAATTCTACCACACATTTAAAGAAGAATTAATCCTGTCTTTCTCAAACTCTTCCAAGAAATTTTAATAGGAAGGAACACTTTCTCACTGACCCTGTGAGGCCAGCATTTCCCTCAAGCCAAAGACCCAACAGTAAGAGAAAACCATAAACCTATCTCCCTTGTGAATATTAACACAAAAATCTTCAACAAAATACTAACAACCTGAATTCAGTAGAATACTAAAAAGATTATACACTATGACCAAATGAGATTTATTTCTCTAATGCAAAGGTGATTCCACATATGAAAATCAATCAATCTACTGTTCATTAGTAGAATGAAGAGGAAAAGCTATACGATCATCTTACTGACGCAGAGAAAGTATTTGAAATTATTCAACACTTTTTCATGATTACAAATTCTCAACAAACTAGATTATAAGGAAACTACCTCAACATAATAAAGGTCATTTTTGGAAAGCCAACAGCACATACTTAATGGTAAAGGAACAAAAACATTTCCCCTAAGATCAAGAACAAGACAAAATACATGCATTCACCGTTTCTATTTCAATATTGTATTTCTGGGAAGTTTTAGCCAGAGAAACTCAACATAAGAGATAAAAGACATTCTGGTTAGAAATGAAGAAATTAAAAATTGTTTCTGTTCAGAGATATAGAAAAACATAGAGTCCAACAGACAAACAAAAACCTGCCAGAAATAATAAACAAATTGAGCAAAGTTGCAGGATACAAAAATCAATACAGAAAAATCAGTAGCTACTTGACACTAACAATGAACAATCTGAAAAGGAAATTAAGAAATCAGTTTCATTAAAAGTAGCATACTTAGGAATAAACCTAATGGAGGAAGTGAAAGATTTGTATGCTGAAAACTGTACAACATTGCTGAAAGAATTTAGACACAATGGAAAGACACCTTGTGTTCATGGATTGGAAGACTTTATATTCTTTAAATGTCAATACTATCCAAAGCAATCTAGAGATTCAGGGTAGTTCCTATCAAAGTCCCAATAATGGTTTTTTACAGAAAAAAAGTCTGTCCAAAAATTCATATTTTATCTCAGGGGAGATAACTACCCCCCCCCACACACATACCATAGCCAAAATAATATTGAAAAAGAATAACGAACTGGGAAGTCTCTCAAACTTACTACAAAGCCACAGTAACAAAACAATGTGGTGCTGGCGTAAAGACAGATGTATAGACCAATGGAATAGAATAGAGAGCCTAAAAATAAACTCTCCCATAGATGGTCAAATGGTTTTTGACAAGAGTGCCAAGACAATATTCAAGGAAAAAGGACAGTCTTTTAAAACATGGTGTTGGGAAAACTGGATGTCCATGTTCAAAATAATGACATTGAATACTTACCATCTTATACCATATACAAAAAATTATCTCCGAATGGTCCAAAAACCTAAATGTAAGAGCTAAAGCTATAAAACTCGTAAAGAAAACAAGGGAAGGGGCGCCTGGGTGGCTCAGTCAGTTAAGCTGACTTCAGCTCAGGTCATGATCTCACAGCTTGTGGGTTTGAGCAATGCGTCAGGCTCTGTGCTGACAGCTCAGAGCCTGGAGCCTGCTTTGGATTGTGTCCTCTTTCTCTCTTTGCCCTCCCCAGCTCAGGTTCGTTCTCTCTCTCTCTCTAAATAAATAAACATTAAAATTTTTTTAAAAACACGGGGAAAACTTCACAAAACTGGGCTTGGCAATGACTTCTTGAATATGATACTGAAAACACAGGCAACAAAAGAAAAAATAGATAAATTAGAATTCAAAAATTCAGAAGTTGTTCATCAAAGGAAGTTGTTCACTGTCCAGAGAGTGAAAAGCCAAGTCAGAGAATGGGAGAAAATATTTGCAAATCATATAATATCCAAAATATATAAAGAACACCTAGAATTCAACAACAAAATAATAGACAACCCAATTTAAAAATAGGCAAAGGACTTGAATAGATATTTCTACAGAGAAGATACACAAATGGCCAACAAGCACAAGAGAAGAGCTCATTATCACTAATTGTGATGGTTAATTTTATGTGTCGACTTGACTGGGCTAAGCAATGCCAAGATAACTAGCAGAACATTATTTTTGGATGTGTATGTGAATGTAATTCTGGAAGAGATGAACTTTTGACTTAGTTGACTGAGAAAAGATCAGCCCTCCCTAGTGTGAGCAGGCATCATCCAATCCCTGGAGAGTTCTGAGAGAACAAAAAGGTGGAGGAGGGGTAGATTTTCTCTCTTCTTTGTTGAGCAAGGTTACATCTTCTGCCCTTAGACATCAGAGCTCCTGGTTCTTGGGCCTTTGGAGTCCAAAACTTAACAGTTGTGGCTCCTTGGCTTCTCAGGGCACCAGACTGAGACCGAATTATACCACCAGCTTGCACGTGGAAGACTGGGGGACTTCTCTGTCTCTATAACCACATCAACCAATTCCTATAATAAACATTCTCATGTGTGTGTGTGTATTTTTCTCTGGAAAACCTCTACTTAATAAGTGTTGGTGAAGATGTGAAGACATCGGAATCCTGTACATTGCTGATGGGAATGTAAAATGGTACTGCTGCTAGGAAAACAGTATGGTGGTTCTTCAAAAAATTAACCTTAGAATTACCATCTGATGCAGCAATTCCACTTGTGGTTAAATACCCAAAATAATTAAAAGCGAAGATTCAAAGGGATATTTGTAAAGCACTGTTTATAGCAGCATTATTCACAACAACCAAAAGGTAGAAACGACCAAAATATCCATCAGTGGGTGAATGGAGAAACAAAATATGACACAAATCTACAATGGAAATTAGTCATCCTTAAAAAGGAATGAAATGTGGACACATGCTACTGCATAGATGAACCTTAAAGATATTATGCTAAGTGAAAAAAAGGACACGATATTGTATCTGTCCACAAAGGAACAAAAACATGATTCCAGTTATATGGGGTACTGAGAATAGTCACATTCAGAGAGACAGAGAGTAGAATAGTGGTTGCCAGGGGGTCAGGAGGGCAGGAATGGGAAGTTGGTGATTAATGAGGACGCATTTCAGTTTGAGAAGATAAAAATTTTCGCATTTTAAAGACAATCTCTGGAAGATAGGTGATTATACTTTACCTTTAATGCAGATGTTTTAGTGCCAAGCAGATTGAACTTAACAGGAAATTTTCTGTCAATATGGCTATTCATTGACCAGTGGGAAGGAGAAAAGTACAAAGCAAACTTCTCAAGTATAAAGGAGTATCAGGGGTGCCTGGTACCTGGGTGGCTCAGTTGGCTGAGCATCTGCCTCTTGATCTCAGCTCAGGTCTTGATCTCAGGGTCGTGAGTTCAAGCCCCACATTGAGCTCCGTGATGAGCACAGAGCCTACTTAACAGAAAATAATAATAAATTAAGAAAATAAAGGAGTCTGAAAATACATGTCTTCAAGCCTGCTAGATTTAGAACTGTCCTGTGTCCCTTTTCCATAAAGTGTAGATTCAGTAGCACCCCTTGATGGCCAGCTAGTCCCCCAGGGTGGTCCAAGGGGCTCAGGGACTTTTTGTGGATCTGGGATGAGGGGCGCTGTCCTGAGACGAAGTCTCTCCCTTGGCGTGTTTCCGCCGTCCAAGCTCGGCCACAGCCTTGCCGATTCAGAACTCAGAGATGATCAAGCACGAGTGAGTGCGACAAATAGCAGTGTACTCATTCACAGTAAAGGTTCGTTTTAGCAAATAAAAGAAGATCCAAGATAAAATTCTCCAGAGCTTATCACCAGCTCTCTTTCTGTGCACCGCCTCCCTGCTTTCGCCTCAGGACACCAGAAGGGGCAGTGCCCGCCGAGGGAGCCTCTGCCGACCACCACCTTTCTCGTGGTGGTTCCCTCAGTGGGCAGCTGATTCAAGAGCACGGAGAGTCATTGTGCAGCCATGGGCCTTTGTCCTGTTGCTGAAACCCAGTGGTGGGCAGTTGTGAGGAAGGACTTGCCGTGAGGGGTCTCATGGGTGAGGCTGCTTGTAGGAATCAGCTTCCGACCTTATGAGAAAGGGTCTCGGGAAATGTGAGATAAATGCAACTTGGCCTAAGCCTACCTCATGCATCCAGACTTTCCATTCAAAATGCCACCTTTGGTGACAGCGGGTAGCTGTGCTTGTGGTGAGCGGAGCCTGATGTACGGAGATGTTCCCTGTGCCGTATACCTGAAACTAACACATTGGGTGTCAGCTGTGCTCAAAAAATTATTTTTGAAAAAAACAAAATGCCACCTTCGGAATAATCTTGTAAATAAACAAATACAGAAATTCAGTGAACTCATTTTAAAAGAGAGCACTGAGCATTACCCTCCCTTTAGTTGTGTATAACAGCAAGTAGCCAATACCTGTGATGTGAAGAGCTACCACTTACCGGACACTGATACGCCAGGCACAGAACTAAAGAATCTACATACAGTGCTCTCTTTGAGACCCACGACAACCCCCTCTTACCGATTAGAGAAACTAAGTAAGCTTACCTGAAGCCACATATTGAAGAGTGGCCGGGCCGGGATTCGGACCTAGGGCTTTGCCAGCTCAGCGTTCACTTGCCCTTACAGATCCACATCTGTGTCAATAGCTCTGTCATCCATTTGGGTCAGATAATTGGTCATTACCTTTCTCGTTACGGCGCCGTCGTCCTAGGGAGATAACTAGAGAATACGTGATACACGTGCAAGGCCCCTCGCACACAGAGGCCAAGGCTCACTTCCTTCCCCAAGACTGGGTGCCCTGGACCAAGTGTGACAGTCCCCCCCGCATGTTGTCCTGCTCAGCTTTAATGTGTGTCTCAAGTAACTGGTACTAACAATAGGTGCGGCGTGAGTTATTTGAGGGTAATGTGCCTTAAAAAGTTTTGACTAGAATCGATTCCAAGTGATCCCCATATATCACACTAAGTCACATCCCAGAATGCTTTCTTGCGTGGAACAAAGGGGTGAGAGTGACAGCTTAACCTTGGGGATTGTACAGACGAGACAGGTGGGGGACTGTCCCCCCAACCCCCCCCCCACGGGGAGGCGTGGCCCAGTGCCTGTTGAGTTATGCACGTCATCTCACGTGTTGGGACGAAGACCCTTGTCAGGAAGTAGTCAGTAGATGGATGATGAAGTAATGAGTGACTACTTCCCTTCCTTGTGGTGGGTGTTCTAACAAGGAAACAACTGTAAGGGAAGGAATGTGTTTAAGCCTGTATAAAAACATTAGCAAAATTTTATTCCTGTTGCTCAAATTTCTGTGGACTATTTTAAGAATTATCTTATTTGACAGCTTATTCCAAGTATACCACCACGTAATAAGACAAGCAGTAGCCAAGAACATTAGAGCCTTCATTGTTGAGATAAACATTGGTTCCCTAATGAAGATCCAGAAATACTGCCGTTTGAATAGACGCCAACTGTTTGATGGGCTCTTTCTCCCTGAAAATGTCACCATTAGTGTTTGGAGACGAAGAAGCAGAGGGGTCCAGACAAGAGGGCCCACATCTGCGAGTTCAGTTGGTCATGGCGATCTGAAAAGATAGTACAGGCCCCTTGGACAGCACTGGTGTGGGGTCAGATCATAGTCCAAGGACTTCACCTCACCCTCGGGGCAAGAATCAGCGGGCCAGCCGTGTGAGAGGCAGTGCTACTGCAGAGATGGGCAGCGTGCGACAGCCCTGAGGAGAGTGGCCAGAGCAGCTTACAGCATGAGGGCCCGAGTGAGGCAGGTTGCTAACCATCAGGTTGGCTGGGATCCAGCCTTTCTAGAACTCTGGCCATCTTCTGGGTCTGGATTCTCCGGCTACCAGCACAGAGCTGGCATGAGCTTTCCGGGCTGTTGACCCTAACCATTTCCACCGCAGCATCTTCTAGATCTCCTAGTTTTAGTGGTCTCCTGTGTACCAGGTGGGTGAAGGGCCTGAGAAAGACATGTCCCGTAAAAGTGAATGATGGTGGGGGCAGGGAGTTGTTAATGAATAGTTAAATAAGTCGTGTCATTATAAAAATATGAATGATGGCAATGAGAGGGGTGGACTGGGAGCTAGGGGCATGGCAAGTGGATAAGCCTCCTCAGCAGAGGAACGTGAGGTTTGGGGAGGAGCTGATGAGCTCCGGCGCAGACAGGTCAGTGCTGGCATTCTGTGGGTATCCAGGAGACACCCCCAGTGGAGCTGGGGAGGGAGGGAGTGACCCAGGGAGACTGCAAGAGGAGAGGGGCCCCAGATGGGGCACTGAGGAACTCCCAGTTAACAAACGCAGAGCTGGAGACGCCCCCAGATCAGGGAGTGCCGCCAGGGAGGTCAAGGTGTGAACCAGGAAGGGAGGATGTCCCTGAAGTCAGCAAGAGACGCCCCAGTGCTGCTGGGAGGCCCGGGGACAGGAAGGTCACAAAGTGCCAAGTCGAACTGGTGACAAGGAGGCAAGTGTGAATTTGGTGAACAGAAGGTCGAGTGTGCACAAAGCTTGGTCCCTTCTGGGCAGTTGCCTAGTATGGCTGATTTTTAGGGGAATAAAGCCATTAAGGATACTTATTTCCATTTTCAGAAAATGTGCAAGCCCCCACTTCTGGGTCACCTGCCTTCCACTTCACGTGGTGCCATGCTCTAATCTGCCACTCTCTCTGTTGCCTGGTGCCAGTTCTCAGGCTCGGGGCAGGGGCCAGTGCACAGGAGCAGGACTGGCACCGAGCTCATCTGAAGGACAGGAAGAGGAGCTAATGCAGAATTACGAGTCGTGGAAATTATCTCAAGGATTACTTTTTATACTGGTTTCAACATAAGAGTGACCACAACCCCCCAGAGTCATGCTGCTTGTTTCCCTCTGCTCCAGAGGAACTTGTGCTCTGAACTGCCTGCCCCTGGTGCAGGGCCGCCTGTGGGTGTGGCTCGGCTACGTTATGAGAGTCAACTTTGGCCTCTCTGTCACCTGTCATCGTGCCAGAGCCATAATGGCCCATTACCTAATTTTATAGTCAGATCCAAAGCCTCAGCTTCCTCTAAACACAGCTGGGCCCGACCATATTTTTGCCGCTGATTCCATGATGTACTGGACAAACACACTGTTCAGCTGCAAAGGGAGTGTTTGCATTAGAATTCTGACCTCCAAAAGGGAGTGAGAGACGGTGGACCTTTGCGTCCTAAGACTTAGAGGTGTTTTACCTTGAAGGTCTACTTGTGGGCATTTTTAGACTTTAGGAGGTTCAGTGATGGCACAGGGCCTTGTATGCATATTCCTAGGAATCCAGAAATATAGGTATCTCCCTCCTCCACCCTCACTGCCAACACAAATATTCTCTTCATTACAGTAATAGGCCTTCAGCTAATAAACAGCCCAGCAGACACTTGCTAATAGCCAACAATTTGGGTTCAAAAGGGATAATATATCGAAATGCGTTGTAAACAAGTCTGTGGTGTTAGAAATGACCTTTAGTAATAGCTACTATTTGCTTGTCACCTTGTCATTCTGATCAAACATTTTTGAAAAAGATACTAAAGATGTCAAGTTACATCTGCCTGGGTGAGCATAGGGACTAAAGAAGAAATTCACTAGAGGACACTTGAAGGGCATTTGGGTTTTGGAAACTCAGTTTTCAGTGTGAAAGCCAGCCCAGTGTGTGGCTGGCTAGTGCTTGTCTTCTACTCCTGCTATTGCTTAGGTCAGAGCTGGTTGCAGTTCAGAAGGCCGTGGTCTGTTGCCTGGCCTGAGGCAGTTAATGCACATTTGCATGGGGTTGGCCTCCAGATAAGAGCTTGGATTCATCCAGACCCTACGGATCCAAGTGGTGACTAAATGTGCCTTGAGGACAGCCTGAATGTATTGCAAACACACAGCTGCAGCGTGTGAAACGTATTTCACTTTAGATCTACTTTATTTTATTTTATTTTTTTTGTTAACATTTATTTATTTTTGAGAGACAGAGAGAGAGCATGAGCAGGGAGGAGCAGAGGGAGAGGGAGACACAGTCCGAAGCAGGCTCCAGGCTCTGAGCTGTCAGCACAGACCCACGAACCGTGAGATCATGACTTGGCCCCAAGTCAGACACAACCAACTGAGCCACCCAGGCGCCCCAAATTCAGATCTATTTTAAATCTATTGTGACCAAGACCAAAACCTTGTAACTTTTCCTTGCGGTCACAGTTCTTTGTTTTAGATGTTCGGTGTGAAAAGGACCAGTTCTTTAAAGGTCATTCCATGTTCTAAACAGGTGTGCTGCTGTCAAAGAGGAATGTGATCCCTTGATTTTGAGTGCTGTTGTATGCAACTAATGATTTTCTTGTGATGTTTCTTCCCTCTCGCCAGGAAGGGCGCCTTTGGCCTTCAGACAGCTCTGGGCCTCGGCCAGGGGCCTCAGAGGTAAGGATTTGGGCACGAGTTAGGGGTGGGTAGCAGGAGTGGCTGCAGCACCCATGTACGCAGAGGGAAGGGAGGGGGACGAGAATAAACCATTGCAGCAAAATTGGGGGAAGGGCTACATGTATGACAGCATAGATTAAGAAAGAACATCTTACACTTAAGGCATATGCTGGAACTTTGGTTTAAAAGGTGGGGATGAATTTTTCCCTAGAATGTTCTAGGGATTATCTGTGCTCCTTACAGAAACCAAGTTGAGAATCACTGATCTTTGCATGATCCCATAAGCTTCTAATAATGAGGCTTGGCAGATGTGGGCATAGTTTATAAATACATCTCCCAGGTTAATAATATGACTGGCTCAGTCAGTTAAGCCTCCAACTTCGGCCCAGGTCATGGTCTCAGTTTGTGAGTTTGAGCTCCAGGTCAGGCTTGCTGTCCCCCCTCTACCCCCTGCCCTTCCCTTGTTTGTGCACTTTCTCTCTCAAAATAAATAAATACTCATTGAAAAAAACTAGTATGATTTTTTAAATAACATAGTTTTTTGCCTATAAGTTAAAAATATGGTGTGAAACAAATCAGTAGCGATGTATATTTGTATCTATTCTCTAGAAGAAACTTGGATGGTGGAAGAAGCGAGAAGGTTATGTAAGAAGTCCAGTACCTGGATTCATTTTGAGAAAACAAATCTGTAATCATATTTACTTTGGAGTATAGAATATTTTTCATGTCAATTACTAAAAATATCAGGAAACTTTTATCTAGAATGAAACAACTGGAAAAGCCTAGAAATCAGAAACAAAAAGAAGTCATGTGTTCTGTAGTTTCTTAAATAATCGATAGAGCAACATGCTGTATAGTGATTCATAAATAGACCCAGTGCCTCTTGCTCCAAGAACCGTTGCGTGCAGTTGAACTTAGGCCCCACTCTTCTGAATCACAGGTGAGAGATGGCGCCCCGGGCCCCTCGCTCCAGGTGAGGGGGTGGGGCCCAGACCCGGTCACCTGAGGAGCGGTCGCAGAGTGTCCCCAGGACAGTGCTTTTCCACTTTGTTTACTGCACTCTGGAAACTGCTGTCACATTCTAAAGCCACCAGCAGGAAACGTGCACATAGCATACACAGTAATTCCCGTTAAACCCACAGTTCTCCACAGTGATACCAGGCTAGATAAACTGTAGTTTGGTGAGGTGAGCGGTGTAAGTCACAAGGAATAAGGAAACTACTTTTTTTTTTTTTTCCTGCCAGAAACAGTCTTTTCCTGTTCTTTCCTGTTCTGAGGACTGTTTGGAAAGTCTTCAGACTGCTGAGAATGTAGACCAGGCGTGAATTGCCGTGATACCATGCCATTCGTGATCACCGTGGTGTCAGGGTGTCTTCAACCCTTTCCTTCTTCCCTTGCAGATCATGTATGCCCCGCGGTCCAGGGACAGGTTTACGGCCCCATCCTTCATCCAGAGGGACCGATTCAGCCGCTTCCAGCCCACCTACCCCTACGTGCAGCATGAGATCGACCTTCCTCCCACCATCTCCCTGTCCGATGGGGAGGAGCCGCCTCCTTACCAGGGGCCCTGCGCCCTGCAGCTCAGGGACCCTGAACAGCAGAGGGAACTCAACCGAGAATCTGTGAGGGCCCCGCCCAACCGAACCATATTCGACAGCGACTTGATAGACATTTCTGTGTACAGTGGGGGCCCGTGTCCGCCGAGTAGCAACTCGGGCATAAGTGCCAGCACCTGCAGCAGTAACGGGAGGATGGAGGGGCCGCCCCCAGCCTACAGCGAGGTGATGGGCCAGTACCCTGGCGCCTCCTTCTTCCATCACCAGCACAGCAGCACACACAGAGGGAGCAGACTGCCGTTCCAGCAGGACAGCTCAGGGGCCACGGTGCTGCCCATCCCGGGCAAGGACAGGAAGCCCGGGAACCTCGTCTGACCCTTCGACGTGCCCTGGAGAAGGCAGAAGCCGAGGAGGGCTGAGGGCCGCATCGCCTCCGCTCCCAGGCACAGTGTTGTTCCGTTTCACGTGCTACAACGAAGTAAAACCAAATGTGCAAACGTGGTCTTTGTTTCTGATTCCTTTCAGGGGAATTGCATGCAGACTAGACTGAAATATTACAAACTTCCACCTGGTCTGACCACAAACAGTGTTTATCTGGGGACAGGCGCCGGGACAGGGGCTGGTTTTGGCAAAGGGCGGGCATGCATGGGAACACAGAGAAAGGGATGCTTTGAAGAGATCATGAAATAAAACCCACAGAGGTATTTGATTTATTTAATTATGAAAGGAGACTTTGCAGAGAAAGAGGCCGGCATGGCCAATTTTATAACTAATTGTTAAAGAAGGATGCGTTATTATATAGTATCATGGGGAAGGATTGGCCAGTTTGCTTTTTCTCCCACGGTGTGGAACTTTTATTTTGTCTTAAAAATATGATTCAGAATTCCCGTTTTGTGTGCCAAGGTATCAAGTGAAGAAGTTAGGTGAGCGCAAGGACTTAATTTGTGTTGTGATGATGTGTTTTTGCAAGTTGCACTATCTAAATGTCTGTATACGAGGAGACTGTCCGGTGTGGAGTTCTGTGTGTTGTCTTCCCACCTGCGGAAGCTTACCAGGCCCAAGGAGCACCTGAGTGTCCCGTTACTCACATGAGAAAAGGTGTTTGGGCTGGAGCCTCACACGCCAGCTTACAGAAACCAAGGCAGTGTGGCAGGAGTCTGCGTCGCACAGCAGTGCGGCTCGGAAGCGTTTGGAGACGTTTGGATGGAAGAGAGGAAACATGAAATCCCAGCATCTCTGACTTGCTGAGTTACTCTGCTAGTCCTAAGCTGCGTATTTTATCACGTTTGACCCTGACACGTGCACTTATGTACCCATATCATGCAGTGCTGCCCGAGTCCTCCAGCAGGGCAGTTTCTTCCGTAATTTAGAGGGGTTTTTTTTTTTCAGTGTAGCATGAAATATACTCAGATACATACATTATTTTATGCAATAAATGGTTTAAAATGCAAGGTGGTTATTCTTAATACTGTTGAACTATGTGACTTCTCAGTGTATCCTGTTGTCTCTCTCCTTTTCTAGATAGCAGGTAGTTCAGTTCAGGCCTGGACAAGCTGTCAGTGCCCGGGAGGCTCTCGGCAGTGGCCCCCGCGTGGCCCGCCCGGCCGCGGTGTGCCAGAGATGCCCCCAGTGGCTTCTCCACGCGCAGAAAGCCCCTGGAGCGTGGGCCAGAGAACACCACGGTGCCGAGAACCGTAGCAAGCCGTTGCACGTCACTCTTGGAGCAGTGCTGTGCTCAGGACCCGCCCCGGCTCCCAGGAGGGCTTCCTCTGCCCCTGCGGTGGTGGCCAGAACCAGCCAGTCAGTTACCAGACAGTGCGGGGCAGGGGTGGGGGACGGCGAGCCTGAGAGCACAGGATAAAAAGCACAACACGCAGTTAAAATGCAACTAGAAAGCTAATTTTAAATATTGTTAGTCTTAGCTTTAGTATTCCTGATATTTACAAACATTTGCTCTCGTGGAATAGATAACTTCCTTCTGCGGAAGCCGCCATCTGGCCTGTCTGGCAGCCGTGGCCTGTGGGTTCGGCTGGCGCCCTGCCCCGGCCGCACCCCTGGAGGCCTTGTCCACCGAGGCCGGACCTGGGCCGGCCAGGCCCCTGTGGCCTCTGCATGTAGAACAATGAATGGACTGGAATGATGGATGGCTCGGTGACTCTGATCTCCGCAGTTTTAATGCCAAGTCGGGACATGTGTGTTCGTGTCTGTTTGTGGGTCTCCAGGGTGGTTTCTCAGGGAGGTGACTTTGTGCTGCGGGCTGGGGGCTGGAGAATGTTCTGAACTACAAGTCTTGTCGGCTGCTCCTTTCTGCTGCTTCTCTTGGTCAGTAAGTGGCTGGTTTTTGTTTTATTTTCAGGATTGGAATCCCTATTAGATTCCTCCATTTCACACAGTTAAGATCCACAGAACTCTTAAAAGAGAGAAAAAAGGTGGGCAGCAGTTGCAAGTAAGGTGTCAGACCCTATTTGAAAGTTTGTGTGCCAGGCGTTGCCACAGGGCATTCTGAGACCGGGCAGATCGCTGGGAGCCTGGCCTCGGACCTGGAGACTGCCTCGCCCTCTTGCTGCGGGCACCCCTGCAGCTCAGCCCACTGCCTGGGCTGCAGGCCTGCGCTGAAGGCAGCTTGGGCAGCCCCTTGGCATGAAGCCTCGCCTCCCCCTGGAGAGGAATGATATCACCTATGGGGGGCTCAGGGCAGGTTATGGGTCAGGTGTCCTGTCAGATGCAAAAGGAGGTCGGTCACCATTCCAAACCTCATCTGCAATTTTGATAAAGGGTGAACACCCCCCATAGCTCTAGCTCAAAATGGTTTCACGATCCTTATTGTTCTACCTGCTACAAGAAATGAGCTATGGTCAGAAACCGGCAAATTCCTTAGTCCCTTTGCAAGTATATGAATGTTTTCCAGATGTCCACAGTATTGGCAGAGCAATGATTTAATTCAAATAACTTTAATCATCTTTCAGAAGAGGTTCCTCCCATTCTTCCACCCTAGAGAACTGCCCTTTGAGTTAAATAGTTATTTAAAGACACGGACCTATCAAACCATGGCTTAATGGTCCTTGAGGCTGGACCTCTGTAATGAATTAATTTAAAAGCCAAGGTCATGAATTGAATTAATAGTCAATTTCCTTCACCGTGGGGAGAAGGTAATCCATATCTTCTTGCAACTGTTGGCACCGCATTGCCCCTCACTGACCCCGTGTGAGCCAAGGGGTGCCGTGAGGAGGCAGTTTGTACGGGGGTGAATATTCAAGAAGCTCACGTGCTTGAGGGATGCACGGGGGTGGCTGGGGAACCAGAGTAGGCAATCTGTGGTAGGTTTATTATTTCAGGGGGATGTTAAAGTAAAAGAATTTATCGTTCAGAGGAGCAGTGGGTGGGAAGGGGTGCTCCCGGCAGCCCGCCGTGATGCTCATCCATTGTCTCAGGACTTCCAGGAGCAGGAAACCCAAGGCATGTTGGACCCCATTTCTAGGAACACAGTTTTCAGGGGTATGTTTGTCTTTTCAGAAAGTCTAGTGTTCTTCCGTCACCAAAGCAGTGCTCAGTACAAAAGAGATTTTGCTAAACAAATTGTGTACTTAAGGAAGAGTTGCTACATTCTTTGTGTCCCTGATGAAAATTTAGTGTTAAAGGAGCTTGGCAAGCATGCCCTCTGCTCTGCCCCACCACGTACGCACATGGACACACAGCCCACGAGAAATTTCAAGATAGCCGAAGAGCATAGTTAATGAAACTTTACAAAGATTTGCTGATTTTAGCTCAAACTCTTAGCACAGGGGCGAATGGCAGACCAGGAGGCCTTCAGAAGCACCTGCGTAAGAATGTGTTGCACAGGTGACAGCGTCTTGGGCTTCTGATTGTCTTCATTGATCTTCTTTGCCTGGACTTTGTAAGAATGGGACAGGCTCACACGCAGGTGCTGCTAGAGAGCTGTTCTGACTTAGAAGCCGGTCAGATGGCAGTTTTCCCTTTGGAAGCAGTTGCCCGCCACAGGGCCTCAGTCACCTTCCATCCAGTTGCTTTTCTGCCTAGGGAGTGTCTGAAGGAGGGTCTTGGGGTTGGAGACTTGAAGGCAAGGCTGGGGGCTGCTCCCCAGCCCACTCCCGCTGTGTTTGCTGGGCTGGGGCCCCTGCTTGAGGTTTGCCACTTAGAGTGGCAACATTCACTGCTGTCGTTTGGTATCCCTTTTGTTTTTCTTCAGATTCCCAAAGCTCAGCAGTGTGCGAAGGAAAAGAAAAACTGGAAAGGACACTTGGGTTTTGTTAACTTTTTGATTTTGTCCATATGACGAAAACAAGGCATAGGCCCGTGCTTGGGACCAGCCCCCCCTCCAAGCGCACCTCCCCACCCTGACAGCGCTCCCGCTCCTCACTGAACGGCCGTGACTCAGGCTCTGTTCTGCTAATGTTCACCCAGATCACCTTGGCCTTGGTGAGTCTAAATAAAATGACACAAACGGGGGACAGGCTGGCGGGTCTCCCCTCCCTAGTGGGAGCAACACTGTGGGTCCCAGTTTCCCGTCCAAGTCACAGGTGAAGACAGTGCTTTCACGCCAGATCATAGAAGTGGGTCTCAGCCTTGCTGCCCCCCGAAGCCAGCTGCCAGAGCCCTGCCAGAGGCCAGTGCGGGGCTGTGTGAAACACTTCCGCCTCGCCATAGCCTACATTTTTCAGGAACCAAGGTTTCAGCTGAGGTTATTTTACTACCCAAAGTACTGCATCTTTTGCGTAGTTCAAGTTTGTACTTTACCGCCAGGGTTAGACAGTTGTTTGCTGCTGCTGCTGCTGCTGCTGCTGCTTTCCAGGCCCGCTGCGTCAGGAGGCTGGTGTGTGTAAGCCGAATGCCTTGCCAAGAAAGCGCCGCCTTCCTTTCATCCTCTTTCCTTCCTCTGCGCGTGCTTGTCTGTGTGCAGTGTGGTGGGGGTCCCGACGCACTGCTCGCATGTCGTGTTGCCCGTGGCGTTCCAAAGAGCTCTGCATGCCAGTCGCTTTGAAGCCCCCACGGGGTCTCGTGCTGACTTCAGCAGACCCAGGAACCGAGCCCCCACCGCCGCACTCTGCGCCCACCTTTGTTGTGCCTCACTTACAATGGTGCTTTTTCAGTTGTCTGTTTTTATTTGTAAGGTGCTGTATATAACTTGAATATATTATGCACATATCCTACCCAATGGGTAGAACAAAAAAATTGTTAATACTGTAATATAATGTATAGATACCGATTTTAACAGAAATGGCATAGAATTTGTGAATGCCTATGTGCTTTGTCCTCTTTTGTAAGGAAATTTGCAAATGGATGCATACAGATAAAAGTCTATGTAGTTTATTTTCCTATTAAATATCAATATTATAACACAAGGGAAAGAAGTCTGAACAAGCAAGCCACTGTTTATGACCAGCATATGTATAGCAATTGAGAGTTGCATCTTTGCTGTGAAAACCCTTTAAAAAAAAATCCTACAGCTTTTTGGTTGCCATTAGATGCTTCTCATTTTACTCTCTTCAGTAATGCTCAGTTGGACCAGTGTAACAGAAAAAAATGTTTGCAGTTTGTTTTATGAAAAGATACTATGATATAGAATAATGAAGATGTCAGCCCCCAGATAAAAGTGCACATTTTGTTAAAATTTCAAAAATTATGTTTAAGTCAATCAGCCTGCAGCAGAGGACTCTGTTCAGTACAGAGGCCCTTCCGGCCATCTGTGTCCAGTCTCTCTGTGCCTTTTTCTTTGACAAACCGAAGCTGTGGAGCCAATGAATTTGTAGGGAAAGATATCTCAGGAAAAATAAATCCACTTAGGAGAAGACCCCACTCTTAGACAAACTGTTTTCTTTTGGGTTATCATTAGCAGAGAATTAGCTATCAGCCAGCCAAGTGAAGAATCTTCTATCCATTCCTGTTGGCATCTCGTGGTGAACTTGACAAGCGAGGTTGTGCCAGCGGTTAGGGATTACGTTTTCAGTTGTGTGTTCTGTCACACCTCTTATGCAGCGTTTATCCTGCAGCTCAGTGTATCTGTTAGGATCTCTGCATTTATCTTCAAATATTCTGATACTGAAAAAGGAAAAGCCTAGCACATGTTCGCTAAAACCACTGGGTGTGCACATCCTTCCCAGCGTTGTCCGTAAAGGCAGTCAGTGAAGTTTTGCCCATCTGATCCACAGTTCCACTCTGTTCTGTCACCAGAATAATAAATTCCTTGTTTTTATTTGCTCCATGGTGTATGTTCTGATTTTGAAAATCACAAGAGAATCATGCCTTTATCCTCCAGAAAGCAAATTATTACCAATTATCCTTAAACTGAAAACACCTCTTCAACGCAACTCTTGATGCTGAAGGATTAAAGACCAGCCCTTCCCTCTCGGTCCTTTGTGAAAGGGCGTGACAAGATAGATAGTTAGCCTCGTGGGTGCTCGGTCCAGTCCAGCCCCGCCGTCCGCTCCCCTGTGTCCCGCAGGGGGCCTGTGCTTCTGGTTCAGCATCAGGAGCCCAGGCCCACTGCTCTCAGGAGCGACACGTCCACCCTTCCAGGTTCCATCTCTTGGGAGAACTGCTGAGCATGAGTGTCATCAGAGAATGTCCTAGACTCAGAGGTACTAAAGTGTGTTACTGCACCATTGCTTCCTTTCTACAGAACTGAGGCTTAAACTTTACTGTTAATGATACTGGTTTATTTTAACGTGCTTGTCAGTATATTGCTATTTTTCATTTCATGGCTTTCAAAAATCACATTTTCTAATTGTATTTGTCTAGTTTAAAGCTGTTTTAAAATGTGTACAACACTATTCACAGCATTTAGTTCATTTAATTTTTATTATAAAGCAGCCTACTAAAAAAGTACAAACTGTATATGGACTTTTCAGTAGTTCATGTGAGCTCTGATAATCAGAAGTCGTTAAAGTGTTTAACAGCCATTTGTGCTTACTTTCAACATAATTTCCAGTTATATACAGAGAAATATTCCCAACTGTTGTGTATCTGCCTCTTTTAACTGAGCAATGGTGATGTAGTTTTAGACCTAAGGTCTGTAATTGCAATACTTTTAAAGATGTTGCTCTAAGTGCTGTTAGTTATTAAATCAGCTTTTTCTGCTTGTTCTTGGTGCTATGGTCAAACCATAGCACAAAATCATTAAAAATAATCAGTGATATACATGTGTCTCTTATTTTTCTTTCTTGTTAATCTTTTAAAAACGAAGCACGTGTGTGGGGAGAAAAACCTACATGTGTTTTAAAACCCGGTCTCAGAGAAACATTCAGGGATTGTCCCCAAGCCTCATCATGGGAGAAGCCATTGAGAACTGCTTCACTTGAGCCCAGGTGCCCGAGGGATGGCTGTCACAGAGAAGCCAACGAGGTTCATCGCGCCAACTACTGAACAAGATTTCTAGCAATGGGAACTGTTCAGCCAGGGCACAGATGCCTCAGAGGTTACGGTTCTGGGCATTGCAAGTTTTCAGTCTGTGCTCACGTAGCAAAAGGACTCTAAAATTTCCTTCATTGAGATTATAAACTCTTCATGGACAAACTTCTGCTCAGGAAGGAGGGGTTGGGGGCTTCAGATGCCTACTTGATCCTGTTCAGTAAACCCTGGGGTGCGCCTGTCACAGCTGAGAAACAGCTTCTCCCAACTCCCCCCGTGCCACAAGGAGTCTATACCGAGGGTCACCTGGTAGCTGTCTCCGTGTGGGGTTCCCTCAAAGCAAAAGCCGAGGCGAGGATCTGGACAACGGTAACTCATCTGGGAGCTGTTCCCAGAGGACGAAGCAGGTAATTAGAGAAGGGAGACAAAGTGTTCACGCTTATTTCCACCACAGGCGATCAGAGCTCGGGATGGTGCCAAGAAGCGGGGGAGGTGGGGACACCATTCTCCACAGTTGAGAGTTGCCCTTTGGGATTATCTTCCCAGCCAGTCGCCCTGGGTGAAAACAAACTGAAGACTTCTGAAGAGGTCCCAAGTCAAAAATCCAGACCACTGTGGTCTGGAAGCTGCCAGCAAGCACAGGAGCGTCCCTCGTGGCTGGAGCTGAACTGACAGTGGCCACGGAGCGCCGGAGTGGAGCGCGCATGCTTCTGCCAGTCATACCGCAATCAAATGGATGCTCAGAAGAACCAGGCACTGCCGGCTGGGGAGAGAAACACCCAGCTCTGTACCCACTCTTTTCCCAGCGGGGCCCACACTCAGCACAGGATGTGAACAGAACCCCACACCGCCTCTCCGTGCTGATCGCCTCTCCTTCTGCCTGGGCTTCCCTGTGTCCCTACCTGGGAACCTGGGCACTTGGCTGTACTTCAGTGCTGCGGGCCCGTGCCTGCCCCAGACCATGAATCCCTCCCATCTCGGGCTTCCTTGGACTAACTTATTCTGTTAGTTTGTGAAACAGGAGAGCTGCTGGCTGCTAGGCAGAGCACCCACCGGGTAATCACACTCTCAGGCTGCCCGCTCCCTGCCCCCTTGAGGGAACATTTGGAAACACAGGGCTTCCTTCTCCAGAGAGCCACCCAGAGTGAGCCCTGGAATAAAGCTCCACATCTCTGACTCTCCATGATGATACTTGCACATAACAGTCTAAAACGAGTCTGTCACTTAGAACATCATAATTAGATTGCTCATTATGCTGTTTTGCTTTGAATGGATTCTAATTTGAATGCTCATTTTAAAATAGCAGCCAAAAAGTAAAAACTTAGCATTTGTGAAGTTCTTTGTTTTAACATCATGTTATCTGTTCAGGCTTTAGCTTTCACAAACCTCATCCACCCTACTTTATACACTCACTTTTCTAAAAAATCAGAAGTGTCAAAGCTACAGTTGTAATCAATTGAACACAGCACCGTGTGACTGGAATACAGACTCTCAAAATGCATTACAAGGATGAACACATAGATATTTACAGACAGTTGTATCCTGTGTAACTTACCTGTTTACAAAGCCATTTGCATTTAGAGTTATATTGTGGCTGCTGTCACCATACATTTGTAGAAAGGCTTTGAGGCCAGAGTACAAAGGTCAGTGTCTCCGATATGTTGGGCCAGGTGACCCCAACCCTCCTCATCTGCTCTCTGCCCTGAGCTGCTGCCAGAGTTGGGGCACATATTTGTCACTCCCATCTTTGGCATGGGCTCTGTGGTGATTTGGCATCCGTCCCACCTCTGAGA
Source organism: Suricata suricatta (assembly GCF_006229205.1). NCBI lineage: Eukaryota > Metazoa > Chordata > Mammalia > Carnivora > Herpestidae > Suricata > Suricata suricatta. Next base: position 62,979,149 of record NC_043713.1, on the reverse strand, counting down.
TTTCCCACTTACAATTAAAGGGCAGCACGGGCCTTGGAGCCTACAGACTGTGGGTCCAAATATTAGCCTGATCTCAAATTCATGTCCCTGAGGGGCCGTTGCTTTTAAATGTTATGTGTCCAACAGGAACACCCATGGGATACCGGGGGTGGGGGGTGGGGGGATAGAGAGTGCTTGCTGTGCGGGGCTCTCGATGAGAAGAGCTACTATTGTTATAACATCCATATTCTAGGTTTAATTTAAAAACATTTTGTCTGACTACTATAGACCTTGCTAAACACCTACAGTAACAAGCAAGAAAAATACCAGATAAACAACCTACACCTCTATGTCTTCGGGAACAAGAAAAAGAACACACTGAGCCCAAAGTTAGCTGAAAGAAGGAAATAAAAATCAGAGCAGAAATAATGCAACAGGAAACAGAAAAACAACAGAAAAGATTAACCAAACTAAGAGTTGGCTCTTTGAAGAGATAAACAAAATTGAGAAACCAAGGAAAAAAGAGAAAGAACAAATCGACAAAGTTACAAAATTATAAATGAAAAGGGAAACCTATACCACAGAAGTTCAGACAATCATAAGAGGATACAAGGAACAACCATATGCCAGCAACTTGGACAACCTAGAAAAATGGAAACATCCTTAGAAACATACAAGCTACTAAGACTGAATCAGGAAGAAACAGAACATCTGAACAGACCAATCCCTAGTAAGGAGACTGAATCAGTAATCAGAAATGTCCCAACAGAGAAAAGCCTAGGGCCAGATGGCTTCACTGGCAAATTTAACCAAACACTGAAAAAATTAACCCCATTCTTCCCAAACTCTTCCAAAAAACCGAAGAGGGGGGAATACTCCCAAACTCATTTTGTAAGGCCACATTACCCTGATAACAAAGCCAGATAAGGGCACTAGTAGACAATAAAACTACAGGCCAACATCCCCGATGAAGAGAGATGCAAAAATGTTCAACAAGATACTAGCAAACCAATTCAACAGCACTAAACGGATCATTCACCATAATCAAGTGGTGTCCATCCTTGTGATGCAAGGATGATTCAACAGAGGCAAATTAACCAATGTGATACATCACAGTAATAGAAGGAAAGAAAAGTGTATCATTTTTCCAGGAGACGCAGAAAAGGCATTTGACAAATTTCAAAGTCTGCTCATGGGGTGCCTGGGTGGCTTAGTCGGTAAAGTGTCCAACTTCAGCTCAGCTCATGATCTCACGGTTTTTGAGTTCAAGTCCCGTGTCAGGCTCTGTGCTGACAGCTCAGTTTCAGATTCTGTGTCTTCCTCTCTCTCTGCTCCTCCCTCGCTCATGCTCTGTCTCTCCCTCTCTCAACATAGTACTGGGAAGTCTTAGAGCAGTCAGGCAAGAAAAAGAAATAAAAGTTATCAGAATTGAAAAAGAAGAAATAAAATTGTCTCTATTTGCAGATGCCCTGATTTTATATATAGAAAATTCTAAAGTCACAACTAAGAAAGTTGTTAGAACCAATCAACAAATTCTCAGTAAAGTTACAGGATATAAAATGAACATACAAAATTGGTAGCATTTCTATAAACTAACAATGAATCTTTTTTCTTTCTTTTTTAGTTTCTTTTGAGAAAGAGATACAGAGAGAGTGAGCAGGGGAGGGGCAGAGAAAGACTTTGAGGGACAGAGAGAATCCCAAGTAGACGCTATGCTCTCAGTGCAGAGCCAGATGCAGGGCTTGAACTCACAAACTGTGAGATCTTGACCTGAGCTGAAACCAAGAGTCAGATGCTTAACTGACTAAGCCACCCAGGTGCCCCTAACAATGAATTTTCTGATACTCATAATGAATTCTCTGAATAAGCAATGAAGAAACCGATCCCATTTATAATAGCATCAAAAACAATAAAATACTTAGGAATAAATTTAACCAAGGAGGTAAAAGATCTCTGCCCTGAAAACTACAAGACACTGGTAATTCTAAGAAGACACAAATAAATCGAATAGTATCTTATGTACATGGACTGGAAGAATTCATATTATTAAAATATCAATACGACCAAAAGCCATCTATAGATTTAATGCAATCTTTATAAAAATTCCAATGGTATTTTTATAGAAATAGAAGAAAACCCTCCTAAAATCTAGATGGAACCACAAAAACCCCCAAATAGCCAAAAGAAATCCTGGGAAAGAAGAACAAAGCAGGAGGCACCACATCTGATTTCAAGCTACACCATAAAGTTATAGTCATTAAAACAGTATGGCACTGACATTAAAACAGATCAGTACACCAATGGAACAGAATCAAGAGCCCAGGAATAAACCTGAGCATATACGGTCAACTAATGTTTGACAAGGGAGTCAAAGACACACAATGGAGAAAAGACAATTTTTTTCAGCAAATGGTGCTGGGAAAACTGGATATTCACTGTGAAAGAATAAAACTTGACCTCTATCTTATATCACTCACAAAAATTAATTCTAAATGGATTAAAGACTTCCAAACTAAAACCATGAAATTCTTAGAAGACACAAGAAAGAAGCTCAGTGGCAGAGGACTTGGTAATTAATTTTTGGAAGTCACACCTAAAGTGCAAGCAACAACATGAGATGCAAACAAGTGGAACTACATCAGACTAAAAGCTTCTGCACAGCAAAAGAAAACAACCAACAAACTGAAAAGGTAACCTACTGAATGGGAGAAAATACTTACAAACCATATACCCAGTAACGGGTTAATATCCAAAATGCATAAAGAATTCCTACAACTTCTTAACAGAAAAACAACCCAATTAGAAAATGGGCAAACAACTCAAACATTTCTCCAAAGAAGATCTATGAAAGGCCAATGGGTACATGGAAAGATGCTCAACATCACTAGTCATTAGGGAAATGCGATTTAAAACCACAATGTGATATCATGTCACACCCGTTGGAATGGCCATCACCACAAAGACGAGAGACATAAGCACTGGCAGGATGTGGAGAAAGGGGAAGCCGTGTGCACTGCTGATGGGCTGTGAATTGGAAGCAGCCACTATGGAAAACTGTACAGAGGAGCCTCAAACGATTAAAAATAGAACTACCATATGATCTAGTAGTCCCACTTCTGGGAATATATCCAAAGGAAATGAAAACACTAACTCAGAGATATGTGCACCCCTATGTTCCTAGCAGCATTATTTACAACAGGCAAGACATGGAAACAACCTAAGTGTCCATCAATGGATGGATGAATAAAGATGGTGGGGTGGGGGTGGTGTGTGCGCACACAGTGAATATTATTCAGCCATTAAAAAAAAAGGAAATACTACTATATGTGACAACATGGATAGATCTTGAAGGTATTTTGCTAATTGAAATAGGTCAGACATAGAAAAACAAACTATATGTTACTTAATGTGGAATGTTAAAAACCAACCAACCAACAAAACCCTACCAAAGTCCTAGAAGAAGAGATCAGGTTCGTAGGTTACCGGTGGAGGGCAGAACGGGGGGCGGGGGAAGCAGTGTAGGGGAGGGATATTGGAGGAAGCTGGTCAAGAGGTACAAACTTAGTTATAAGGTAAATAAGGCACTAGCAGATACTGCACAACCTGATGACTAGCTAACTCTGCCTTGTGATACAAAGTTTTTAAGAGAGTAAGGCTTTTTTTTCTTTTTATTGTCTCTCATCGCTTCTTTTTCTTTCTATTCTATCTATATGAGATGATGAATGTTAACTAAACCTACTGTGGGGATCATTTCACAATATACACAAATCAACCCATCATGCAGTACACCTTAAACTTAGTGATGTATGTCAATTATTTCTCAATAAAACTGGAAAAAAAAGTCAGGGATTTTAATGCTCTAGCAATTGGTATGAGGTAGGGTTGAAGTATCCAATGTCAAAATAAAAACCAAATCACCAGCCCTAAACCTTCCTTCCCATAGATTTTATGGAAAACATGTTTCTCCCTACATTGTTATAGACACATACAGATTTTTTGGCTAATGAACCACGCTGCAGGGCAGGAAACAGGGTGTGTGTGTGTGTCCTTAGAGTCTTAGAAACAAAAATGTGGAAATCCAAGGAGAGAATAAATAGTTTGGTGGTCTCCATTTCTCACTGTTTCTTTCTCCATCGGCTAGTCTCTGCCGGCCAGTGGTTCAGCCAAGCACCGCAACAGCGGCGCCAGGCCCGATCGGCAGCCGGCCCAGGGCTCTGCGCTGACAGAGGGGCTGCTGCCCACGAGTAAGCGCACACCTGGTTCCCACCACCTTTGCTGTTCAGCCGCGAGGGACGCACGCGTGCTACCGGAGTGACAGAGGGACGCAAGGCAAATGCAGCAGAGCAGGTTTTAGCCGATCAGGTCCACTAATGTCTCAACATGTCTCTCTGCACTGAACGTGGATAACAAGACCACCCTGTGAAGAATACAGCTTTTCTCTGCGACACTGCACCGCACTGCACAGCCGCTCCCTGGTGTATGCTTCGTCATCCTCCTGGGACTCAGGAAGCCAACCTCTGGCCTTTGGTGAAACCTGCTCTTAATGAGGGACATACTGAACTTCTCAGTGCTAAAAATTTCCATAAATGCCAACTCCTGATCACTTCAGATATTCCAGTGATTGGCCCCCGAGTAAATGGAAAATTCCAATCTGAGCTGGCTCTAAGTATGCACAGATACAGGTTCAGGCATCATGACCACTAAAACAACACAGGAACAAAAGGAGAAAACAACTTCCTTTTACCAAGGGGGTAATAGGGAATTTCCTAAGATCAAATCCTCTCTGGATATATGAAATATTAAATGTGCAGATGTATAAGGACTAGATCTAATTACCAAAAATTTGATCACTTGCTCTCCAGTATGGATTTAGGTGTTTGAAAATAGCTACTCACGGCTTTGCCAAGGTCAACCTGGATAGCAATAAGATGCCAGCATTGCCTGGCCCTGGGCAAACCTCCCTGGGTCACATGCTGGGGGAAAGGAAGCTGGAGCACAAGAAACAAAGCAATGTTTCTTTTCTGTAGCCAAATATGAAGTAACGGAATAGCTACCCTTTCCCCTTCCTGCCACTCTAAAGAGAGAAGGATGAAAATAGTAGACTGTGAAAGAATTAAAGAAAAATTATAAAGTTAAAAGCCAAAAGATGGAAGGTGTCAGCAGAAGAGAGGGTAAAGAATGTTAATAAATGGCCTTTAGCTCCAAAAATACAAAGAATTTCAAAAGACCCAAAGCATGAACTTACTTTATTTTCATGCCTGGCACAAGAGGAAAAATTAAACTGGATGTTGGGATCTGAATTCCAGACCCAGCTCTCCTGTGCCTTTCTTCAATTAAAAATACTGGCTTCAGTTCTAAAATGACCCACTAAAGGCAAACTTCTATAAAAATTTGCTCCAAGCCTCAGGTACACGACTCAGAAAACTCCTTTTAATCTAAAATGCTTCCAAAATAGAGCAGTTACTTAATGATGGAGATTTTTCAACGAAAGTTGCATTACGTTTTGCTGGCAAAAGTGTTCGATCATATTTCAACTTTTTGGGGAAACTATTAAACTTGTCCCTTATTTCTGAACGGAAAGAATAATGTAAATTATGACACACCACCTCTTGCATCCTCTTTAACAGCTGAATAAAAAGCGCCTGTTGATGGGACACCATGGCAACCACGCCCTGTAATTCCATCTCCAGAGGTAACTGAAGGGCAGTCAGAGCCACTGGTAGTTGAGGACTTCACAGACCTCGCTTTTAGCAGCCTTCACATAATGCAGAACTATTCTTAGAAAAGTAAAAGCAACAGTGACAATTAAGTCACTGCATTAAGCATCCAAAGAAAATACTGACTCGTATCCAATAAAACACAAATGAATTAAAATATGCTTCAATCATTACAGAATTTCAAATCTAGTACTTAGAGGTGTGTCAAAGGTAATAGATAAGTACTTGTGTACATAGGGAAAATGTATGATTCTTTGAAAAATGTAATTTAATTTTAAGGAGCTAAAACATCTAATTGGCTAAACGGAAAATACAGATTTGCCATAATTTCATAAATCACAAGCCTAGAGTAACATTTAAGGAAGTATCAAAATGAGTACAAAGATTTCCCCAAGTATTTGATGAAAAAGTCAGGGAACTGGAAGTTGACTGTCCCACTCTTCCTGAAGCGTGGGCCCTGTGGACAGACGGGAAACTGGCCTGAGCCACACAGAAAATCAGGCAAGCTCACATATACACTTGCTGTTTCCCTTTTCACTTCAAAGAGTTTTCTAACATTTAAACTGATCAAAACTCAAAACATAAAGAGCTGGACAGAGAGAGGGAGCGGACAGCTCTCCACAATCCGCACCTCAGGAAGAATGAGGATCCATTCCGGCAGCAGGTGGAACATCTGTTCACAGTCCTGCACCGTCTGCCCTCGTGGCCCATGTTGTTCTCGAGAAAACACATGTGAAAAGCGCTCTTTTGTCCTCCTCGCCGTGAGCGCTCCCATCCGCGAAGAGAAACTACAGGCTCTGAGAACAACTCTTGGGCGGCCTGTGCACTTCCCCATCCTGGCCGTCCCAGCAAGTCATCAAAATAAGAACAGGCTCAACACTACCCTGCCCTGAAGGTTTCCGAAATCAAGATGCATTCTTTCTACTAAGAACATCATGCTTATCAAAATAGCCAGATAATTGCCACAAGATAATTATGATCTATAATTATTATTGTTGGTGATTGTCAATATGCATAGGGAAGAATACAGCTTGATTTTCAAAGCCTAACCCTGAAGAAGCAAGACAATCAAAAACTTGTTTTGACTACTTAAAATGAACCAACATGACACAGAAGTCACAAAAGAGAAAATCTCACCGAGGGAAAAATATATCCAATTGGCCTGACTCAGCTTTTCTCAAATGTAAGTTACAAGCTCAAATTGTAGGAGGATTTTTCAACAATCAGAAGGCTAGACTCATGGCTGAAGATAGGTTCTGGAAAGGAGTGAGACCCCGAGACCACTCAAGTCTCTGAGGGAGAAGGATAAAGAGACTGGATAAAGATTGTATCTGCAGGGAATAATTAAAAGTACTCGCCTCGAGTTCTATAGATTTCTGGTTCAAGTTGTTCAGTTCCAAGGTGGCAGGGAGGCTCACACTCTATTGGAGAATTCCTGTGCTACTTCGGCTCTAGGCCAATATGATTTGATGCGTTTTAGACCATGGCATGGATAAGTCAATGTCGTAAGCTTGTAATATAGAATATTTCAAACCAACTTTGGTAACATTTAATCTGTTTTACTTTGGGCCGTATAGAGACCCAATTTTGAAAACCTCAGATAAATGAAGATCCCCATTTCAAAAGATGAACTGTAGCCAATAGAAGAAATGTGTCAACATTACCATGAAAAAAAGTATTTTTCAGAAACGTGTATCTCACAAATACATTTTATAAAGATTTCAAAAATGTCAGGAAAGATGTATTCACTTTTTCTGCCTCATTTGTTAAAATCACTTTCTGTCCATTTCATCATCATCCCCATGTTCCACCACACAGCGGCCTTGTTCACAGCGTTTGAATGGATTAAGAAATCCTGAGGCCTGGCCTAGACCCAGTGGAAAGGACCCAGGATAAAGCTAGATGTGTCTAACACTTGTTTCTTTTCTCCCAAGACACCTCTGCCCGAACTGTTAAGATCTTTCAAATTCCTGAAATTACCTTCTAAGATCACAGAAGTAGGACAGCCCATAGCCCCATTTCGTCCTGGAGCATAAAGACTATAGTGGGATCTTTCATCTATAAATAAATGGGGGTATATTCTGTAACAAAAAAAACAAATCGAAGATTACATTTGAAGGCATGACTTTATTATGTTTGCTACTGGGAGAAAGGTAATCACAATATATGCATTCTTTTTCTACTTTTTGAAATCTAAACAGTACACTGTTGTGTGCAAAAGGTTGTTTCAGTGAAAGATATTTTTGGTACTTTAAAAGGCTGATTTTTGCTATTATTCTTGAAAAAACTAAGTTTCTTGCCTATTTTTCATTTCCTTTATTAATTTGCTGAGCAAATCCTTTTTGTCCACTTGATATATAAAGTATGTAAGTTAAATCTCAGTCACAGCTTCCTCTTTGCCCTGACAACATATCTTACTTAAAGACAGATATTCATATCAGACTTGGGGCACTGCTCTGCCTCACTGCTCACAGAAGACAGGGCGGAACAAATTATTCCAAAGTACAAGGCTGGCTGCAAATGAAATGGGGTTTACTATATATAAGCAAACTGTATACATTTATTGTGTGTGTATACACACACACACACACACACACACATATCTTGGTAATTTATTTAACTTGATACACATTACTATATTGTTAGTCTGCTATTAATATTCCAAACATTTACAGGGATCCCCTTTAAGCTATTTGTAGCTTCCCGTAAAGACTAGGTTAGCAATACGGTAGAAACAGCATTTGATAGGATACAAATATTCCTGATGTTAAAAATGACAAAAGAACTCATATCTTCAGAGAATATTTTACTAAACAATTTCAAAGTACTCATCAGTGTCTCATTTTCTATAACTGGATAAACATGACAATGAAACTGGAGGGCAACAAAACTCAAATGGATTGAACAAAAAGTGGATAGTCAGGAAAAGCAAATTTTAGTCTCAGCATTATTAATGACCTTTAAGAACCCCAAATTTCCCCTTCTGGAAAATATGCCCTGTGCACTGTGAAAAATAAAAGTAATTTGTCTTACAAGAGCTTCATAAAAGATTTTAAAACACAGGCATAGTCTCAAGGGACTAAAAAAATAAGAAATTTGTTAACATCTTAGCATTTAATATCTGCAAAAATGTGATTGCTAAAGCAAGCTAAAACATGTAAACTGTGTTTAGATTTGAAAATGTGCTGTCACTATCAACAATAGCCAAATCATGGACAGAGCCTAAATGTCCATCACCTGATGAGTGGATCAAGAAGATGTGGTATATATATATATATATATACAATGGAGTATTACATGGCAATGAGAAAGAATGAAATCTGGCCATTTGTAGCAAAGTGGGTGGACCTCGAGGGTGTCATGCTAAGCGAAATAAGTCAGGCGGATAAGGATAGATACCACATGTTTGCACTCATAGGTCTAACAGGAGAAACCTAATGGAGGACCAGGGGGAGGGGAAGAGGGAAAGAGAGTTGGGGAGAGAGAGGGATGCAAAACCTGAGAGACTATTGAATGCTGAGAACGAACTGAGGGTTGAAGAGGGAGGGGGGAAAAGAGGTGGTGGTGATGGAGGGCAAGAGGGGAAGAGTTGGGTGTTGTATGGAAACCAATTTGACAATAAACTACTTAAAAAAAAAAAAGAAAAGAAAATGTGCTGTCAGTATGGAATCTTGTGTTCAATTGTATGTCAGACCACACTGCTCTGCCCGAGCAGGAGTGTGGGTGACAGAGCAAGAGAAGCCCCCTCGATGCCCCGCCCTGCCCCCCCAAAGGAAAGAGTCTAACCACAGCATATTAACTTATAAAGTGTTCCAATAAAATGATTAAATGTATCATATGCAAGCATTTTTTCCTTTAACTTATTTTCCAAATTTGGCCAAACTAAATATTTAATACAAAAATCCTGCTCAATAGCAGTGATCCCCACAGGACTGGGTCTTGCAATGCCCTTGACATTCTCTTGCCTTATCTTATCACTCAAAACAATGATAGTCTGGAAAGAGGCCATTCTCTCTCAAGGGTTAGAGCCTAAGTAAAAGCAGTTAGAGCAAAAGGAAACAGACATATACATCCTCAAACACATTCACATCATGGCAACTCTCCTGACAATGGCTGAATTTCATTCCAAGCAGACTAATTTAATGATATCTTTGCTATTAAAAAATTTTTCAAGTAAAATGCTTAAGCATATTTCAATATAAGGAAAAAAGGATGTTTCACTAAAAGGGAAAAGCAGCTACAAGTTAAAAACATGCTCCACAATGAAATGAGCATTAACTCTGAAACAAAGACACTGAGAGAGTACTGACCTGGAGAGACAAAGGCCTGCCACGTGGCAGAGAGAGTGACTCAGCTCTGGGACAACCTAATGGCACTTTCCTTCCTCCCACACCTGCAGCTGCTTGAGAACCACAAACTTCAGTCATGGCTTAAGAATATTTGATTTCAACAACAAACTTAAGGTAGAATATTATTTTTACTTTTCCTCTGAAAGATTAGTTGAAGAGAATACAAAGGACTCACAACAGAGATTTATGCTCTAGGTGAAAACATACCATGGCCATATATATTTGCTTTAAAAAATTTGATTATGACAAGCCTCAGGTAAAAATCATTTTTAAAGGGTCAATTTTTCATTTACATATAACCAGTATATCTTATTTATACATATATGACTCGATTTTTATTCAACTTCCTTCATATAATGATATGTAACTGTTAAATACTGTTTTTACAGAAACACTAAACATCCTCTTCTTCATTAGCAGTTTTGACGATAACAGTTTGTCTCCACATTGAGAAATGAATATAGTTAAAAGCTCACTGAATAACTTAAAGATGAAAACCCAGTGTTAACATCCCATCTAGGGCCACATCAGTTATTCAAGGAGTTGACTGCCCCATCTGCATAAACTGTAGTTGCAACAAACACACAGCAAATACGATTCTGAAGACCCTGAAAAAGAGCCCTGACGTACGGGACATTAATCACTGAGTAATGCTATTGATGCTCACTCTTAAACTGGGTTCATTTTTTCTTTTCAAAAAAAAACACTGACTTTTCTAGTAATGTTTAATCTTAAAAGGGTATCTTTAGGTCTTTAACCCTCAGAGAACCGGTATATTTCAGCAATTAACCAAAAAAAAAAAAAAAAAAAATCAGGAACATGTATCTTAATGCACAGTCTCCAAAGAGTTAAAGTGTAGAAATTGTCTGTCCACCTGTTGTATAAGGCACCCTATTCCACTTTTTTCTTAAAAGAAACTTTTTCTTTGGTTTCTTGTAATTTTTCAGTGAGTCTATCCTTTGTTTCTTCCATTTTCTCTGTGAGAAGCTCCTTGGTCTCTTCCATCCTGTCCTGCAGATACTCCTTCACAGGAGGTGGTGTTGACATGTAGCCCCGACTACGCAAATACTTCACAGTAAAGGAGGTTCCTCCCAAAGTCACGGTATATCGGGCAGGCGTTGCAATCTGAGGAGAAAACACAGATCAGCAGCTGATCATGATTATCGTCTTAAAGCAAAAGCAATCTGAAATAAAAATTCTTAGTAATAGCTAAATAGCATAAATTGTTTGACCAGGCCAAAATAGTTACAGTCTACGTGGCTTTCCCTCCTCACAAGGGATGCTTCTTTTGCAAATGCATTTTACAAGTATCTGTCACTTAGACACTGACCCAAGGATGACAGAATATTCGCAGTAGAAGCCCTGGAGGCTGTAACCATGTGCTAGTGAACCTGGGACATGCTCGTTGGGAAATGAGAAAGATGGCTCAGGACCACTGCAAACAACCCTTCCAATCTACAGATACTGCGTATCTAGAACTAAACCAGAACCAACTACTTCAAATGGGCAAGAGGCAAACACGGGCCAAATGTTTATTCTTTACTGAATTTAGTTTAGTTTCACTTCCAAATCCCTTTGACCTTTCTAGGCCTTATGCTACTTTCTCCTTACAACTCACCCTGGGTCTGGAATCCCAATTGGGAACTTTCGGGAGGCCCAAAAAGTGGTTGGTACATATGCTGCAGACATACACAGGTTTAACTCTGACCAGAGATTTAAAGACTAGAGCTAAAAAGCAGACAAATTGGTCAAAGAGCAACACAAAAGCAGAGAGAGGATGTATCACATTCTGAGGCTTACGTGTTAAAATTCAGTACCAAAACTCTTCATTCTCTCTTGAACTTAACTCTAACCAAGCGTTCACCCTCTACCTGTCGTCATAGTCACTGTAGAGGCCTGTGAACCATTAGGGCCATGGAGACAGCCACTCCCCTGACCCCCATCTACTCCTTGGGAGCATATCCGCACCTGGCTGCTGCACCCTACTTCCCTGGTTTCCTTCCACTTCGGAGGCTGCCCCTTTGCAGTCCTTCCTGCCCATTCCTCCTCCCGTTGCCTACCTCCAAGCGCTATGGGGCGGCATTCGGTCCCTGTACTCCTTCTCTTCTCTACCAGCTCACTCCCTTGGCAGTCTTGTCCAGTTTCAGGTCTGTAGTGTCATCTATACATTAATGATTCTTAGATTTCCAGACTGAGCCTTTTCCCCAAATTCCAGTATATACAACCTCCTACTCATTTCTACCTGCATGACTAATAGGATCTCAAAATGTCATTTGTTCAAAACTGATGTCATAATGTTCAATGGTCCCACCTCAAACCTGCTCCTCTTAAAGATGTCTGCATCTCAGGAAATGGCAATTCTATTTTTTTTTAATAATAGTTTATTGTCAAATTGGTTTCCATATAACACTCAGTGCTTCTCCCCACAGGTGCCCCCCTCCATAACCATCACCCCCTTCCCTCCTCCCCCTCTCCCTTCAGCCCTCGGTTCGTTCTCAGTATTCAATAGTCTCCCTTGATCTGTGTCCCTCACTCTCCCCAACTCTTTCCCCTTCCCCTCCCTATGGTCCTCTGTTAGGTTTCTCCTGTTAGACCTATAAGTGCAAACATATGGTATCTGTCCTTCTCTGCCTGACTTATTTCGCTTAGCATGACACCCTCGAGGTCCATCCACTTTGCTACAAATGGCCAGATTTCATTCTTTCTCATTGCCATGTAATACTCCATTGTATATATATACCACATCTTCTTGATCCACTCATCAGGTGATGGACATTTAGGCTCTTTCCATGATTTGGCTATTGCTGCTCAGGCCAAATATCTATAAAATAGCTTCAACTCCTTTCTCTTGCATAATTTACATTCAATTCATCAAAAAATCCTATCAGTTTCACCTTCAAAACATATCTTGAATTCACCCACTACTTCCTGCCTCTCCTGCTACCACCTGCGTCCTAGCCTCTATGGGCTCTTACACACACCACTACAATAACCCCTCCTCTGCCAGGTCCCTGGGCTTCTGCACTTGCCCTGCTATATATATAGACAACACAGCAGCCAGAATGATTTTGTTATAACACAAGTCAGATGCTCAAAACTGCCCAGTGACTTTCCATCTCCTGAGTAAAAAGCCAGAGTGCTCACAATGGCCTGTAAGGCCACCCTGATCTGGCCACTCTGCTGCTTCTCTACTATTCACTCATCCCAGCCACACTGGCTTCCTCCCTGTTGCCTCAAATACTCCAGGTATCCTTACAGCCTCAGGACCTTGTACTTGGCTTTCTCCTCCTTGAATATTCTTCTCCCATACAGCTGCCTGATTAACTCTCTTGCTTTCTGGCAACCATCCCTCTGGGGAAAAAAAAAACCCCAAAGACCATAAAAATCCCAAACACAAACACAGCCTCTCTTGCTGGTTTGTTCTCTCTTCTTAGCACCACTTACCACCATCTAAACACCGTGTGTGTGTGTGTGTGTGTGTGTGTGTGTGTATGTATGTGAACTTTACTTTCTTTGCCTAACTGCCTCCACCATTAGAATAGAAGTTCCATGAGGGCATGTACTTTGCACCATTTTATTGAATTACAGTCTTCTCAGTACCTAGAATGGCACTTGGCACACAGTAGGGGCTCAAAAAATTTCTGTCAATTCAAACAAAGGTGCACTTTCAGCACAGTGCTGGGGGCTGAGGAGTGTGTCACAGTCGGGGCCAAAAGGTCACACGCAGGTTGTTTTTCTCCTCTTTGCCACACCTCTTTTTGGGGCTTTGCCTATTGAAGCAATAAATCTCAGTGTTTGTTACTCTACCTGAGAAACTGTGAGTTATAGAAAATACCCAGGAGAATCCCGTGAACATTTCCCACCTCAGAGAGGAACAGTAAGAGGGAAGAAACACTGCTGCTACTAAACTAACTACATGTGGGACTGAATGTTCCAATTCCTACGCTACAAACATGTACCGAGCATGAATGTGCCTACAAAGCACAATACCAGGCATAGCGAAAACAATGAGAAAGAAGAGACGGCTCAGAATTCCCATTCCTAGGCACTTAAAATTAAATACAGAAACCAAACAAACAAAAACTAACACAGACCATGATATGAACACACATGCTATGGGAGCATAGGAGAAGGAGCTATTATAATTAAGGAAATAATCATCTTACCCATTATAACTAAAAACTTGGTAACTTATGAATTTAATAAGCTTCAATGTCGAAAAACCCAGCAATTAAGCTTTAGGCCTCTAGTCGAAATTACAATAGAAAAGGAAATCTCCCAAGTTTTCAGAGGATTTTAATGAAGATGACAGAATAAAACAATGTTACTTATACTGCTATAAAACCTTAATTCTAAGTGTTTTTATAAAATAGAATTAAAACAAGGTAACATCTAGTTTCCAAATGTTTTCTACTTGTTTTCTTTCTCAGAATGAAGATAAATAGAACTTCATAATTGTCAACTGAGAAAAACGAGATTAATATGCCTAAATCCCACAATTTACAATGAATCTCCTCTTCCAAAATACAGACTCATATTTGTAGAAACTCTATAAAGATGTCATGGTCTCAAATCCAGACAACAGTTATAAAAACTCTAAACTTCTAAAATTAAATATATGTGAGAGCTACTAATTAAGGTTTATGCCATAAAACAATTTGAACTAAACTTTACTATTTTGCTTATTAAGAAAATGAGCTATTATGAACTGTAAAATAAATGCTAAATATCATTAAAAGTCAGGTGGCACGTGGGTCTCTGAATAAGGAAAATTAATATACCCTAAGAGAAATATAAAAAGCATGACTTCTGGAAATCTGTCTCACATTTGTCTGATCGTTGCCAGTTAGGAATGGTCTACCTATTTTCAAGGCACTTGAAACCATCATTTTTTATTTATACTTAAAACTTTTAAACTTAAAAAAAACATATTTAACTTTAGCCATTAGACATACATGAAATTTGGTATTTTAAGTTACAAAAGAATATGGAGTTTTACGAGGAACCGAGCACGCCATTGGTTAAGTGTGAAGAGCAACTGATTTATAACAGTACTTACCTTAAACAAGGCATATGCTGTTAGTGCATTTCCACTCTGGGAATTTTTCAGAATGTTTACTACACTGTCAGGTAACCCAATGAGTTCTAGAAAAGGAATGACATTCACTCCTCTAAGAAAGAAACAAAGTAATTTAGATATATATACACACAAACTTTAAGGGACAAATATTTTCAAAATTTTTCTGAAAATACCAAAACCAAATTTTGTTTAAAAATCACTTTTGCAGCAGGGCACCTAAGTGGTTCAGTTGGTTGGAGGTCCGACTTTGCTCAGGTCATGATCTCATGGTTTGTGGGTCCGAGCCCCGCATAGGGCTCTCTGTTGACAGCTCAAGAGCCTGGAGCCTGCTTCGGATTCTCTGTCTCCCTCTCTCTCTGCCCCTCCCCTGCTCACATTCTGTTTCTGTCTCTCAAACATAAATAAATGTTAAAAAAATTTTGTTTAAGTCAATTCTGAAATCACTGTGACTTCACTCTAGAAGAACATCAGTGTTGAACTGTATCTTACTGTTTGCAGTTTCTGCTTTGCTTCTGCACATGGACATCCCTAACTACTGTATTTTAAAAAATAGAAGGATCTAGCAGAGTTAAATGAATTGCTTTAAGTGACCTAAGAGGAAAGAAAGGATCAGAATCATTAACCTGGTCTTAGTTTCCATAATCAAATACCACTTTTTCAGAATGCTCCAATTCAAACTTCAAGACCTAAGCTTTTCACCTCTAAAATTGCATGACAGACTATACTATTATTGCAAAAGCAGTACTACAGTATCACTTCTTGTTATTATGCAAAGAAAAAATAATTCTATGGGTTTGATGAAAACTTCAATTATTCTAAAAGGATGCCTCTACTCTATTAGTAGGGTTAAAAGGCAGGTGAAGAAGAAATTACCATAAATTATAACAAATTTTTGGAAGAAGGGAGAGAAGGCAAAGTCTCTAATATGAACAGTTAAGCCCTAATTTATTTCTAGTTTCTCTGATTATCAACATTTTGCATGCTGGTGTGTGCTCTTTCACACTCCTGCTCTCTCACTGTGTGTTGTTTTACAGACACTGTGACCCTTCACCCCTAAATCAGAACAATGTTCTTGTTCTGTGCTTTTCCTACATAAATAGAAACATAATTATCAGATTCAGGAAATGTAACATACAATAAGAGTATATAATTAATACACAATATATTATTTAATATTAAATTTTCCTGAATTGTCCCAGCATGTCCTTTATCACTATCTTGTCATTTCTCTCTGGTCTCCTTTTCTATAGAAGTACTCCCCAGAACTTTTTGTTGAAGAGGGCAGGATAGTCTTTGACACTGAGGTTGTTGAAGCACCCAGGCCTGTTGATGGGAGAATATCCCTCAATTTGGATTTGTCTGTTTTTCCCCTCCTGATCAGGTTCAGGTTAAACTGCACAGTTAATTCTGTCTGTCTCAGTGCATCACAACAGAAGCCACATGATGTCACTCTGTCCCATCGCTGGTATTTAGTGTGACTCTTGTTAAGGCAAGGTCCACAGGGTGTTCCACTGTACAGGTGTTCTTTCTTTTTGTAATTAAGAAAGGGAATTGCCTAGATCCATCACTATCATAGACAGCTGTATCCTATATAACAGCTAGCAAAACCCTAATTTATTCTTTAATATTAAAAAATAATTTCGGGTGCCTGGGTGGTTCAGTTGGTTAAGTGTCCAACTTCGGATCAGGTCATGAGCTCAAAGTTCATGAGTTTGAGCCCCACATCAGGCTGTCTGCTGTCAGCACAGAGCCTGCTTCAGATCCTCCATCTCCCTCTTTCTCTGCCCCTTTGTTTGCACTCTCTCTCAAAAATAAACATACATTTAAAAAATAATTTAATTAACTGAGGAAAAGTTGTTATCCCTCTATGACTTGACTAAAATACCACAAAATCAGGGACTACTCTCAAGAACATATGACTGATCATCATCAAGGAAAATTACCTATCATCTCATAGGAGGAAATCAGATAATTGAAGAAATCTTTAAAAAGTTTTATGATGTTGACTCTAAGTCCAATCTGGTTTCTTCTTTCTCCACCATCAGTTCATTTTCAAATCTCTTTCTTAGATAACAACAGAATCCCACTAAAGCAAGACTTAGTACTACAAGGACTTGGCTATTCTGTGAAACGAATCAAGTCACAAAATTATTTAATTAATCATTTCCTAGCCCAGTATGTAAAATCCATCTATTTAACAGCAACCATTAAGGGGGGAAAAAAAGAAACATTTGGCCAAAAATAAGATAAAATTGAGTGATTAAAAAAAAAACAACAACCCTATCATAAAGATCAAACAATAATTACCCAGACACCTTGCACAGTATCTTTTATAAAATAAAGAAGCAAACATTTGGTTCTATTTAATTCTAAAATATTGATTTGATGGTTTCATTATTTTAAGAAATAAAAATAACTTTCATTTCCTTTGGAACTGCTATGTATGAAATACTAATGAGGGACTGATTTAAACAGTAATATCTACTTGTCGCTTTTTAGTCAGAAGCTTCTGTGCCCTGACAGAAATCTGTGCATCACAAACTGCCAGCTTTATGGGTGTTTCAATTGATGAAGAAATACACAAGGGCACAAGCACATTCACAGTACGGATAAAATGCAGTAAAAAATTAGGCAGGATTTTGCCTCAGAATGGATCTGTAACTTTGGAGACTTGAGGCATCTCACGATAGGGACAAAACCATCATCACAAAGCTACATTTGATCAGAGAACACGTCCAGCTGGAAGATGTAAGATCTCTGCAAGGTTTGCCAGATAGAAGGAACAGCAAAGCTTAGTTTAAAATAAAACCTATTAGCATGTACAATTTAGATCTTCCTGAAATAAAATGTTTCAAATATCTGAGATCTTTATCACTGAGTTAACTAAATACAGAATGGCATTTTGTTCTATGATGTCTAGTAAGGCAGTAATGCCAGCTGTCAGAGTGACTAAAACAGACACTGGTCAGTACCAGAGTGTCATGTCAAATGCCCATGTTCCAAGTTACAAACCATTTTTTCCCTTTCTCTTACTAGTTAAGTAGGTAATAAGCAAATAACAGAGAAGTTGCCCAGCTAAAACAAAATAAAGCCAATCTCTTGTCAGGTGAATTGAAAAACCTGTATTTAATACAATCAACTTCGATCTAGTAATAAAACCACATTGCAGTGAAAGAGACACTGCCATCAGAACATATCCTAAACCCTTATTTTGTAAGTATTACCCTTGATAAGGTATTTACTTAGAATAAGTCAACTTTCTGAAGAGTCTTACGTATAATTACTCCTATCACTAGGTTACTTGGGGTCTGCTTTTTCAGTTATAGAACTCTTTTACGAAGGAAGGTAAGGAAAAGTAAAAGGAACACAAGTGCTCTTTTTAACCGTCCAAACGAGAGTCTCATATTCAATTAGTTAAAAACATAAATTTCTCCCTCCAAGGCCTCCTGGCCAAATGCTTATAAAGAGCAACCTAAGGTGGGCAGAACTATCACTCATATCATTTTCCAGAGCACTGCATCAGAAAACCATCAATGCTCAAAAAAAGAACATTTGACATGCACACAGTCATTAATTAGATACAGCTAAATCCTAGAATAATTTTTATTCAAAATGGTACATGTTTTAAACCAAGGGCAGTTTTGAAGACTTCTATAAATATTATACATGTTCATAAAAATGTCATTAATGAGAAAGATAATTCCATAAAGTATACATACAAGGATCTTCTGTAAAGGATAATAATACATGATGAAGAAGGATATAACTGAATATTAGGAAGATAATGGAGAGAAAGATGTGAAGAGAATCAGAACAGCATCAACTACACAAGGTAAAAAATCCTTTTAGAACTTTTGTAAAGAAACACCTCTAATCCTGTGCTTTCCAAAAGTTAGAACAGTCTTCACTTCATTACCTTTCAATTTAGTAAAAAATAACCTTGTCCCCAAAATGACATATTTTATTAATACCTTAATATTAAACCATTAAATAAAACAAAAAATTGAAAATAAGTGGACTTTTAGAAAGAATAAAATAATTCTAAATCCATAGGAGATTTTACAAAAATGTCAAAGTAGTATACATTGGGCCATTTGGTTGCCCTCAGGACGGTGAGCTCCTTCAACTCTGTCACGCCCAGGCACTACAAGAAAAGTCCACACAGTACGTTCAAAGGAACAGGCACACACGCATCAGAACACTTTGGTTGCTAGTGGCAGAAACAAAGTGGAAATCACTGAGATCTGTTTCAATGTGTGCTCCTGCTCCTAAAACACCATAAATAATATAACTTACCTTAAAAGAAAGAAAGAATATTTATATTTAACAAGAAAGGTACATTTAGAAATTCTGTGTACTACAATACCTGCGGGGTAGGCCCACAAAATTAACTATTTTTAAAAGTTAATTTTAGTTGTGGTAAGAACACCTAACACAAGATCTACATTCTTAATGTTTTAAGTATACAACAAATTAACTTCTGATTAGAACAAAAGACCTTACCTTGACATTTATCAGATGTGGGTAACACTAAAATGTAAGTCTGCAATTTGTTTATTTTCATATCTGCAACAGATATTAGCCAGGCTTTGGCAAAAACAGCATACTAAGTTCCCACCAAAATTATACATATGGCAAAATAATAGGTATCTTTTAAAATCTGTGAAGACTTTAAGAAACATAGACATATAGAACTCACGGTGCTGCCAAATTTCTGCACTCTCTTCTATCTGTGCTATGCTAAATGTTGACAGTTAAGTATAAGAACAGGGACTTTGAAATAAGATTCCAAAATATTTTGGGAAAAGCTAAGTTATTTTGACTTACTCTTGCTTAATCTCACTCATAAAATGGGAATAATTAGACAACCTGCTTCGTATAGTTGTGAGAATTAAATAAGAGGAGACAGTAAAATTTTAGTATAATGCCTGTTATACACACTACGCAAATTTAGCTAAGAAAATATCAAAAACAGCTATGAAAAGCAGTCACAGTCATCAGTTAAAGACATTAAAGCATTTAAAAAAGTATTTAAGGCTTTCATTAGTACAATTATAAGAAGATTAACATTCTGACAAAACAGGGAAAGGTGCTCAACCAAGCAAAAACTTACTTTATGGCTGCATAATAAAATGTTCCAAACCAAACACCAGAAGTTATTAGATGCACTGGAATCAAAACTTTTCCATATTGTCTAAATGTTTTCTTAAATCGCTGATAAAGACTAATAGATTTGTCTTGTAAAGGATCAGTCTCTTCCTTTTTTTCCGAAGGAGTTCCTGGGGATGTGGCATTGGATGATATAATCCTCTTGGATAAAGTATCTTGTTCCCACTGTTTATGGTGAAGGACCCCCAGTTGGGGTGGATGAGCAGTGAATGGCTTCTTTTCCTTTGTAACACATTGGACAGCAGATAAGTGCAGCCATTGTTTTTGAGGGCCCTGTACCAAAACTACTCTGGATTCAGCTTTATACAAAAGCTTTATGTTTTGACAGTGTCCAAAAAGACCACCTCTATGTGGTTCCACACATGTCCTATGTGCCAGTCGGAATACAGACCTTGGTACATTCCATTGCATTTTGAAGAACGATGATTAGTGGATTTCAGCTTCTAGAGATCAGATTTAAAAAAAAATTAGAATATACATTGATTCCCATTTTAAACCAATCCACTTAAAAATAAATTGTTAACTATTAGGAAATAAAAGACACTGCTACCAAATCCACAGAAATTAATGTTAAGGTATGTAGTTCTAACATACCACAATTTTAAAACATTACTAAAATATATTATTTAAATAGGATATAGTAAACTAGTCCAGCAGACATCACAGAGAATAATGTTTTGAAGTTATTTTATTGCTATACAGGGGATATTTGTAGGGCTTCTGTTTTTCTACAAAGAAGCTGTGTAGTATATGGAAAAATCATAAGATCTAGAAACAAAAATCTAGGTCTTCATGTGTTGGGGACACAATTCCATGCAATTGCCTTTGAGACTTCAAGCCTAAGTCTACTAGTAAAATGAGGATTGCTCACAGAGCTGTTATAGAAACTACATGAAATTTCTGATGTAAAAGTGCTTTTGTAAGTTAACAAGCATCACGTAAGTTATTATTATAACTATTAAGGTCTGATAAATAGTTGATACAAGTACCATTAATTCTATAATGCCTTTGGACTAAATTAATTGCTTTGGCCAGTGAGGAGATAGTTTACCAGATATCTAAAACTTTTTGTCAGAAAGACAGTATAATGTAATTTTAAAAGAATACAGGGGTGCCTGGGTGGCTCAGTTGGTTGAGCATCCGGGCCCCGCGTCAGGCTCTGTGCTGACAGCTAGCTCACAGCCTGGAGCCTATCTTCGGATTCAGTGTCTTCCTCTCTCTCTGACCCTCCCCTACTCATGCTGTCTCTCTCTCTCTCAAAAATAAATAAAACACAAAAAATAAAAATAAAAAAATAAAAGAATACGGATTCAAAATAAGATACACACAACTGAGCTAACAGTGTTATTATTTTGAGCAAATTACCTAGCTTCTCTAGACATAGTTTCTCTCATTGGTTAAATAAAATTACAATAGGTATTACTATATAGCAAATCCGTTCCCTTAATATCAGGCAGTGTCACCTGACCACTGATCTCCACCCCCACCCCACACCAGCAATCTTCCTACTTCTACTACATTGTGAATGATCTTATTTTTTAAACTGTAAACTAAGTAAGTCAACAGTATTTGAGTTAGCACCCCAATAAATCAGCATTCCAATAAATACAGATATTCCATTTCACATGAATATGTTATCTGGGGTACAAAGCTGTCTATCATAATAAAAAATATCCACTAATGAATTGTCCCAATATAAAATTAATCTCCTGACTCATCCCTCCCTAATTAAAAATTAACATCAGCTTCTATTAGGCTCTTGCAGATAATCCAACAACACAATGTAAATAAAATATGAAATGAAACTGCACATCCTGCAAATAGGCTCCCAGGAAACCTTTAAAGGGGACACTGAAGATTAATGCAATGAAAAACAAAGTCAATGACAAGTAACAATCGGAAGAGTCAGACCAATTTAACAATGAAAAACTACAGGGATGATAACAGGTGCTTCAAATAATGACTTAAATAGTAAATGACTAGGAAAGATCATAAGTCCTTAATTATTTTATGAAATTAACATATTGTTGTAAAAGTCAAACATTAAGGAAAGGATGTCTTACTGTGCTTACAGTCCATATCCTATGTTTTGTTTTCTATAAATCTATGCTATGCCTATTCAAAGGGTGAAAAACATCAACTGCTTATTTATTCTAAGAATTAGCTCAGGTGGAATTATAACCTAAAATTTGTCAAATATAATGTTTGGTTTCATTTTTCACACAAAAAAATTCCTTTTGAATATTTTACTATTTTTTTGGTCTTTATTTTTTTTGTTGGATTTGAGGATTTTCCCAGCACCATTATCTTTGAATTATTTCTGTCTGTGGCTTTATTGGTGTTTTCTGAACTCAAAAACTGTTTCTTTTAAGTCTACTTCATTTACAAGGCAGTTTTCCAGGAGTTAAAGTTCCCAGAAGACTAACTTTCAGATAATTAGATTATTATATGTTTCTGAATAAAGCAAACTATTTTTTAAAAATTGTTATACAGTAGTTTTTTGGGTTTTTTTGTTTTTTTTTTTTTAAGTTCTGAAGGAGACAGAGACAGAGTGGAGAAGGGGCAGCGAGAAGGAGAGAAAAAATCTCGCAGGCTCCATGCCACCAGCACAAAGCCCAATTAGGGGCTCCAACTCACAAAGCCGTGACATCATGACCTGAGCCAAAACCAAGAGTCGGATGCTTAACCAACTGAGCTACCCTGGTGTCCCTAATTTTTTTTTAAATGTTTATTTACTTTTGAGAGAGAGAGAGAGAGAAGGAGCACAAGTGGTGGAGGGGCAGAGAGAGAGGGAGACATAGAATCTGAAGGAGGCTCCAGGCTCTGAGTTGTCAGCATAGAGCCTGATGCAGGAGAGTACTCACAGACTACAAGATCATGACCTGAGCTGAACTCGGATGTTTAACTGACTAAGCCATCCAGAAGCCACCCTCCCCAATAAAAGATTTTTAAAAAGCCTCTCTCCAAGCTTCCAGCTTGCACCCTTTCCCCCCTGGCTTCCCCAACTACTCCCTCCTATTTAATGAAAATATTTTTATCCTACCCCACTTCTTATTGCCTATTTTAAAAAACATTTTTGTTGAGATACAATTCACACAGTCACTCATTTAAGGTGTAGAACTCAGTAACTTTTAGTATATTCACAATTGTGAAACCATCCCCACAATCTCAGTTTAGAACATTTCATCACCCCAAAAAGAAACCCCATATCCATGAGCAGTCACTCACCATTTCCTCCCCATCCCAGCTCCCTCCAACCATTAATCTCTTTTCTGTCTCTCTATATTTGGCTATTCTGGAGATTTCATATAAATGGAATTATATTATGTGGTCTCTTGTGACTGGCTTCTTTCACTTGGCATACCACTTTCAAGAATCACCCCTGTATTATCTTTGTTTGCTTAGAAACCAATCTTTGGGCTAGTGGTTTCCAACACATCCAAATCATGGCCGGATGGGGATGTTGAGGTAAAGGAAAGGTAGTCTGAAAAACCAGATTCCTGGTCTCCATCTAGACCTAATAAATCAAAATCTCCTATTGCCAGGTCACACCTGACAGCATGAATTTGGGGATCATTTCTCTAGGCCCGCAAATGGCTTCAGTGCCAGAGGCAACATGATGGCAAAGGTATTATACATTATTGTCATTGTCATCATCATCATCATCATCATCAAATGTTTTTAGCCCCTAATATGTGGTAGATGTTCTATAAACACTTTACATGTATTAACTGATATTATTCTCATAACAATCCTACGAAGGAGGGACTATTGTCATCTTTTCATATTTGAGGACCCTCCCTGAAGCACAGAGGAAATATCACTCAGCTGGTGAGTGGAGAAGCTGGAATTCAAACTTAGTCACCAAGGTATATGTCCACTTCCAGAAGAAACAATGCCAAAAATCTAAGACACATAAGACACATGATAAAAGTGCCCTAAGGAAACACAGGGCCCAAGAAATAAACCTTAAAAAAAAGTTTATTTAGTTTTGAAAGAGAGCGCAGGTGAGGGGCAGAGAAAGAGAGGAAGAGAGAGAATCCCAAGCTGGGTCCTCACCATCAACACAGAGCCTGAAGTGGAGCTCAAACCCACAAACCACGAGACTACGACTTTAACCTAAATCAAGAGTCAGATGCCTAACTGACTGAGCCACCCAAGTGCCCCCTAAGAAATTAAATTTTAACTTAAAATGAACTTTTAAATAAAAAACAAAAATTAAAATTAATTTAAATTTAAATGGCAACATATGGTAATAGCTACCCTATTTGACAGTATAGCTCTAGACTTCCAAAGGTAATCAATCACAATACTGATGACATACACACTAAGACTCATTAGATTTCAAGGAACATACGTATTTCAGATGAATGCAAGTAAAAGTAGAGAGCAAGTACAGACTGAATAGTATCATACATATTCTGGAATGAACAGGCTTCATTAAAATAAATAAGAACAATAAAACCAAAGCAAAGTAGGAGTTATCTTGTCTCACAGCAAGCATCTGTGTATAATGGCCTCAGCCCACTGGCAGTTTCCATTTCTGGATTTTATCAGCCTGTTCATCTTTTCAATTAAAAAGTTTTCAGTTATTGGTCAATGATGGAAGTGCCACTCCTCATAAACACTACTCAGATCAAATCAGTTATATCTGGACCAGAGGATGAGTGGCCTGAAGAAGCTGTGAACTAACATGCCTCTAACTAAATCGGATACAAATGCAGAACCTGGAGGGATAAACAACTTAAACTTGAATTTCTTCCAATGAAATACAGTAATTTCAGTAACATTTTTTAAATCATTAGACTTAGCATATAACAAAAGTTACCTGTTATTTCCTCCCCTTAGATATGAAATTCTCATATCTATACATGAGGTAGTGTTCTAAACTGCTTATTACTTCAGTTATGGCAATAAATGATGAGATTTATTATTCATTACTAGACCCAAGAGAAGTGACACAATTAGACTGCTTGTTATTACTATCCTTCTCCACTTTAGAACTATGTCATAAAAGCTGATAACACTGCAAGTGGTTGGCATGATTAATGGTGCCTAATTCTCAGGATACAATCCTACCCTGTATGGTAGGGACACTGATTCTATCATGACTAAATTTTCGCAAGCAGGCAATAGAGTTTAACAACCGAATGCCTGGAATCCATGAGGTCAGAATGCCCAAGTTCACATCCTGAAAACACTATAACTACATACTATCTAATAATAAACAAGTTAATTAGGTCCCTTGTGCCTTGGTTTCCAATTTGTAAAGTGGGGTTAATAATAGCACCTACCTCATAAGGTTATGAGATTAAAATAAAGGTAAAATGTTCAGAAAATAATTAGCATGTAGTAAGTGCTCAGAAAATGTTACAGGTTATTATTATAAGTAAACAAGGTAAGCTATTGCTCTTATTCACAGTGAAACAGCCTAAGGATAAGTTCCTGAGCTGAATGGGGATTAAACGAGATAAAGAGTTGCTTAGGATGGCTCTGGCACAAAACTTGAAAAACTATATGAAACTGAACTAATCAACCCAATAATACCTAGTCTCTTAGAGACAGGATAGGCCCAAGACCAGGCATGAAAGTAGTAATATACATGTCTGGAAGTTGGGCCTCTCATGCAGCAATTCTGAGGCAAAGAGAAGATGAATACATAGCAGTAAAGAGTAAAGGTATAAAGCTTTCAGTTACAGAATGAATAAATCATGGGAATAAAAGACACAGCATATGGAATATAGTCAATGATATGGTAATCGTGTTGTACGGTGACAGATGGTAACTACACTTACAGGAGCCTAGCATAATGTATAGAACTGTCAAATCATTACCTTGTACACCTGAAACTAATGTAGCATTGTATGTCAGCCGAAAAAAAGAAAGAAAGAAAGACAGAAAGAAAGAAAGAAAGAAAGAAAGAAAGAAAGAAAGAAAGAAAGAAAGAAGGAAAGAAAGAAGTAAAAGTATAAGGAAGCACTGGGAACCAAAAAAAGAGAAGCCAAGCTAAAGGAATGATGGAGAAGAAAGAATGGATTGGAACAAATGCCAATGAGAAATCATGAATGTTTTTGGAATTCTAGAGAAGCTATATCCTCAAATTCCAGTTCCATGAGGCAAATGAATTAGTTCATGAGGTTCCTTTACTCCTTCTGTATCCTAACTAAATCCACACCGCTTAAGATTATATGAACGTGTTTCTGTTCCTCACAACATGGAACACTGAGACAGACATTCAAGCAGCACTAGAAATGTGAAACTGAGTGCAAAAGGAATTTAGTAATTTATACTCCATTCGTATATAAGAAATAACACACTAACTAAAAAGATAATTGAGACCAATTCCAACAGCAAGATTTAGTGCTCTATTGTGTGAATTCAAAAAAACTCTGTCAAACAAAATCTTACTTGGAAGTTCAACAAAAATAAAGAAATAAAAGCAAAGTTGCTTGGGGTAAAGCAGGAGTGAGGAATAAAGTCTTCTGGCTTGTTTTATTATTTTTTTTATGTCTTTTATTTATTTTTGAGAGAGAGAGAGACAGCGCAAGCAGGGGAGGGTCAGAGAGAGAGGGAGACACAGAATCTGAAGCAAGATCCAGGCTCTGAGCTAGCTGTCATCACAGAGCCCGATGCGGGGCTTGAACCCACAAACCATGAGATCATGACCTGAGCCGAAGCTGGCCGCTTAACTGTCTGAGCCACCCAGGCGCCCCTCTTCTGGCTTGTTTTAAATCCTCCAGCCCACGGGACATTGTCACAGATGCCCTATGAAAACAAAATCACAAAGTAGACAAATCCTCTATAAAGAATGGGCCTACTTTGGGGTGCCTGGGTGGCTCAGTCAGTTAAGCATCCGATTTCGGCTCAGGTCTCACCATTTGTAGGTTCAAGTCCCATGTCAGGCTCTGTGCTGACATCTCAGAGCCTGGAGCCTGCTTCAGATTCTGTGTCTCCCTCTCTCTCTGCCCCTCCCTTGCTCACACTCTGTCTCTCTCTCTCAAAAATAAATAAACATTTTAAAAAAATGGTTTACTTCATCTAACTACCATTTTCCTGCAAGTCACAGCATAGCACTAATTCCTTCTGAAGTCCCTGAACCCCCCAAACTACACTGAAAGTTGCATTGAAAATGTAGATATTGCAATATTCTTTTCCTCTGTGGACTTTATGTTCCTGGAGAGTAAGGAGTTTGTCTTGATACCCAGTAGTTACAGGGACTAGTGCAAAACCTGGCATCCAGTGGGTGTTCAATCTAATTCAGTTCCATGAATGTCAACAATCTGTCAGTGTTTAAAAGACTCAATTTATCTCTAATAAGTGATTTTTAAAATCAATGCAGCAGCTTCAACTTGGGAAGTTTCGAGTATTTAATAACTATAATATGTTAAGAGCTTGAATGGGAAAAGTAAACACACAATGTAAGCAAAGTAGAAATTCAAAGTATCAAAAGGAAATGCTATAAAACAAAAATATTGCAACAGAAATGAAGAATGCCTTTAATGAATTCATGGTGGATTTATAATCCATATACCTAAGGAAAGAATCAGTGAACCTGAAGTCAATAGAAACCTGCTAAACTGAAACGCAAAGTGGAAAAAAAAAAATGCACCCTCTTCCCCACACTAACACACATACAAAAATATCAGAACAAAATATCCAAGCATATGGGACAACTTCAGAAGTTGTTACACATGATAGTAATGTCAGAAGGAGAACAGAGAAAGAAATAAAAGAAGTATCTGAAGTAATAATACATGAGAATTTTCCAAAATTACTAACAAACACCAAACCACCGGTCCAGGAAGCTCTGAGAACCAAGTGGGATAAATACCTAAAATCCCTATCTGGGCATCTCATATTCCAGTTGCAGAAAATCAAAGACAAAGAGAAAATCTTGAAAGAATCTGGAGGGGGCGGGGAAACTTACCTAGAGGGGAGCAGGAATAAAGTTAGAGCCAATGTTTCATCAGAAACCAGGCACAAAAGAGAGTAAATATTTAAAGTGCATATAGAAAAACTGTCAAACTAGAATTCTGTATGCAGCAAAATTATCCATCAAAATGGAAGAGAAATAAAAGTTTTATCAAATAAAAAAATGGAGGGAATTCGTTGCCAATAGACTTGACCTTCAAGAAGGAAACAACATGGAAATATAGATCTACATAAAAAAAGACTGACAGAGAAGGAATCAAGAAAGGTGAAATCTTTTTTTAAATTATTAATTGATGTAGAAGATAACAGTTTGAAGTCATACTAGTAATATGTTACGTGATTAATAGCACATAATAAGTGAAATGAAAAACAGCATTGTCAAAAGGAATTGAGAATACTCTGTTAACATTCCACAGTAAGGTACTTGCAACTACACATCAGGTACTATAGTATCATTTGATGATGGACTTTGATGAGATAAAAAGGTATCATGAACTCTAGAAGAAGAAATATACTATGTGATCTCACTTATGTGCAGAATCTTAAGAAAAAAAAAAAAGAAAAAGAAACCTGAACTCATAGAGAGAACAAACTAGTGGTTGCCAGAGCCTGGGAAGGGAAACGTATATGGTAATGGATGTTAAACAGACTTACTGTGATGTTCATTTTGCAATACATACAAGTATTGAGTCATTATGTTGTACAACTGAAATTAATGTTATATGTCAATTAAAAATAGATGTTCAACATCATTTGTCACTAGGCAGTTGCAAATTGAAACAGTAATGAGATACCACTACACACCTATTAGAATAACTAGTATTCAAAACACTAACAAATACCAAATGTTTGTGAGGATGTGGAGCAGCAGGAATTCTCATTCACTGCTGATGGGAATGCAAAATGGTCCAGGCATTTTGGAAGACAGTTTGCCAGTTTCAAAGAAAGCTAAATGTAGGCTTACTGTATGATCCAGCAATAGCACTCCTAGGTACTTACCCAAATAAACTGAAGTTAGGTCTACAGAAAAACCTCCCACACAAACATTAATAGCCTGCCCTCAACTGTAAACAATCAAGAAGTCTCTGAATAGGTGAATGGATAAGCACGCTGAGTACCTCCATACAAAAGGATATTATTTACTTATAAAAAGAAATGAGCCATGAAGCCATGAAAAGACATGGAGGAATCATGTTGCTAAGTGAAAGAAGTCAGTCTGAAAAGGCTATATAGTGTATGGTTCCAACTATAAGACATTCTGGAAAAGACAAAACTATAGAGACAATAAAAACAGCAGTGGTTTCAGAGGCTGCACAGTGAGAGAGGGAAAAGATGATTAAGTGGCGCACAGGGCCTTTTTAGGCAGCAAAATATTCTATAGAATCTAGATCAATAGAATACAGATCCTGTAATGGTGGATAGCTGTCATTATAAGTTTGTCAAAGCCTCAAACTGTGAATCCTAATGCAAATTGTGGGCTTTGGTTAGTACTTCAATTCTAACAAATGTACCACACTACTACAAGATGTTAATAGGAGAAATTGTGGGGGGAGAGTTAGATAATATGGGAATTATCTGTACTGTCTGTGTTCCATGTTTCTATAAACCTAAACTTCTCTAAAAAATAAAGCCCATTAACTTTTTTTTTTTAAGTACTCTATTTGGCCTTGCCGGATACAACTCATATTTAGTATAGCTTTAACCTAAAGCATAGGTATGAGGAAGGGGTAAATTGTAGAACTCATCAGGCTGAAACACAATAAAAGAGATAGGAAAAGAAATGCCTCTAGTTATACACTCTCTCAATTACCACCAAGTAGGAAGACACTCAAATTTTCTTTTCAAGAGATTAATGTTCTAATTTATTTATTTCAATCTCTTGTCTTAATCACACCTTGACTGATGCTTAGAAAAACTAAAAGCATACAAGTTTAATTGCAGTATTTTCTGGGCTGTTCTTCTACTCCTTAATGCATTTGATCCCTTCAATTCAATTTCTATTATAAAATCTACCTTCTTCAACCTATTCTGCTTTTGAGCTTTCTCATACAGGAACTGAGCAACATATACAAGATGTGGCAATGATGGAGCCACTGTTAAATTCTTAATCTTCAAGAAAGGTTAAATTATGCCCCCTAGTGAATACCCAAAGAATTTCATTAATAATTCATTGATTTCCAGAGCAGTCTTAAATGTGAAATGTATCATTAATATAGAAAATCAGTGATTTTTCCAACATTACTACGTAAATATATTCATTTACATAAAATGTTTATATCTTTACGTCTTTACAGAAGATCTAAGTTTCACAAGGCAAACCATGGTGATCTGTAATCATAACATTCATCCAGAATCCACATGGTTCCACTTCTACTCCCTTCTTTTCTGGGTCTGGCAGGTGTTATCTCATTGCAGTGGGGAAAATGTAGGCTCTGCAATTAGAAAGATCCGAGTTCCAACTTTTCTGGCATTACTTTACTTAGTTTTTTTCTTTTCCTTTCCTTTCCATAAAATGATTTTATCGGATGGCATTTATGACAATGAAATGAGATAAAACACATTAAGCATCTAGCATTTAGCAAGCTGGAACAATAATTAGTTCTAGTTTCCCTTCTTTACCTCCTCATCTATCAACCCAGCCAAACCAAGTTTATATTCTTCCTTCATCATTTAAACTTCTACCATTATTCCTTTTGGATGACCCATGCAAAATCCCAGCTTCTCTAGCTCTGCACTGCAATCATCTGCTATTGCTCCACAACTGAAATCCTGATACTACTGCACTATCTCACTCTCGGCAGCCTCTACGTCGAACTTCACTCCCTTGCCCTGTGGATTTTAGTTCCAAGGCCTTACCCCACCCTACCTCCTTTTTTCTTTCAAACCTAACAGCTCCTCCTGGTTTCACTCAGAAGTCTTTATCCAGCCTCGATTCCATACCGCATTACTTGAATTACTACTCTGTCCATTTGTAATGCCAGCCCACAAAATCTAATGTGGAATTAGTCCAACTATTTGTTTTTCCTACAACTACATCTTAGTAGCTGAGCACTCACATAAATCATACAACTGAGTAAATTAGTATCAGCATACACTGAGAGTACATCACCTGATCTCAGATGAAAGGCTCTGAATGTCGTGTGACAACCCACATGATTCCTGATCCAATCAGCTTCCTTTCCCTTTCCTCTCAGTGACCATTCCACGCCTTTCCCAACCTCTTCAAGCCTCTTATACTTTATTTTCAGTCCATAACATAAAAAAGATACATGAAATCATATCCCTACTAAATTGAAATTCTGCAATTTCTCTTACAGTAAGGGCAGAAGTACTCTTGCCTCACATAATCTCCTTCCTTTCCCTCTCTGAGTGCATCGCCCACTCTCAGTCTTCTCTGTCTGTTCCAGCCATGCTGGCCACACTTGTAGCTCTTCCAACATGTTAAAAAGGGTGCTGTAGGAATTGCATACTAGCTGTTCCTTCTGCTTGGAATAGCCTTTCTCCAGATGTCTGCATGGCTCATTCCTTCACTTCCTACAAGTCTTCCTTCTTTTTTTTTTAAATGTTTAAAAACCATTTTTGAGAGAGAAAGCCTGTGTATGCACAAGCAGGGGAGCGGCAGAAAGAGGAAGAGAGAGAGAGAACTGCAACCAGAATCCATACTGTCAGCACAGAGCCCAGTGCAGGGCTTAAATTCACAAACTTTGAGATGATGACCTGAGTCAGATACTTAACCAACTGAGCCACCCAGGCACCCCAGTACAAGACTTTCTTCAAATGGCATCCACTCAATGAGGTCTGTCTTAACCATCCTATTTAAAATTACACCACCACTTCCAATCCCCCCTCCTTCCCAACATCCCAATCTTCCTTATCTTGCTCTATTTGTTTCTTTTCTCATAGCACTTATCTCCTAACATCCTATATAATTTACTTATTTATTGTGTTTACTACCTAATGGTCCCACAAGGTAGACAAAACTATCCCCCCTTTCCTTTAAAAATAAGCCAGTTTTTAGGAGTGAATTTTCTCAACTTCAGTCTTCCCTCTTCCAAAGTTAATTACATCAACACCCATCTCAGAATCCATTCCTCAGAAAAGGAATTATTTCAGCCCTCCACCTGTGTTCCATATCTAACCTCTTCCTGTCTTTTCCAGGATTCTGCTTAACCACATTTTCTTTATATTTTTCTACCACTATTCCCCTTCCTGTGTACTTCAACTGCCTCTCCTATGGCTTCTTTCCTTCAACATATACATATGTCATTAAAAAAAAACAGGTCTCTGTAATATCTGCCCAATTTCCAATTATCTGCACTGTATTTAAGGATCCCTAGTTCAGTGGCAGCAGTTTCTGCTATAATTTCTGACCCACAGAGAAGAGCAATCCCACAGTTCTTCATGGATGCTGTGGCTCCCCTCATCAATTTATTTCTCACTCTCATGGTGAAAGGTATCTCCTCTAGACCCTCCCAGAGTGGGTGACTTGGTCTTTTATGATTAAGCCTGTCTACCATGCCAATCTCCCTAGGTCTTTGGATCCCTTCCTCTGTAATATAGCAAGACAGGTCTGGTATTTTAACTTCATTTTGGGGAGTCACCTTTTGGTCCATGCTTCAGCCAACCAATCAACTAACCCTTAAGGCTATAACAATAAAACTAGAATCTTTGCTTAGTGCTCTCTATTATCAATAAATTTGGCCTTGCCCAACTTTGTGCTCCTTCTACATATCCCCCACCTTTAATATCCATTCGCACAAAAATTCCCCAGGTTTCTACATGTATAAATCAAAATAAATCATGTGGTTTTAGAGTGCAGCACACCTCCTCCTGGGATATACTTTGTATCTTCCCCTTGAGGGCCTGCTGGAACTTGAGTCTACTTATAGGTCTAGAAGCAAAGAAGGTGGTAGAGTTAGTTCCTGAGGAGAGTCAGTTGTCTTGCAAGGCAAGTGCCTCAGGGAAGGCCATTACAGGTACTTCACACAAAGCAAGGTTAAATTCTTCAAAGAAGAGTGGAAGGACTGCTTCTACCGGCAAAGACAATGGATTAAAATTTAGGGGTTCAGGATCCTATTCCAAATTGGAGGATTACATTCCTTCTCAATCAATGCCCTCATTTTAATAGCAGATACTCTACTATACATTGTAAGTCAGCTACTTTGGGTTTGATTTTCAGCAATCTCAGCTCTGCAATTACAGGAAATGAGTTTCTTTAAGGCAGACATAAAACAATTTTTTTTTCAGGTTATTTATGTAGAGCCTGAGCTTGGAATCTGAAGACCTGAGTTCATCCTTTTCTTTCCCCTTTCCCAGCACAGTTAGTAGCCATCAGGCAGCAATCAGTCAGTCTCACTATACTTGTTAATTTGACAAAAATGTTTTAAGTCGTCAAATATGTGATCATCCGATCCTTATCTTGTATAAATACTTGCATATGATGGTGATGTTCTGGGTTTTGTATATCTCTGTTGCCACATCACACTATGGGCTATCAGAGTCCTTTTCACTTATTAGTTCCTTTAGATCTAATCAGATCAGGGAAGCCATTCCAGGAAAATCATAACTAATTCAGAACACTCATCGTTAAGAATCTACTCCTCTAGAACCGCTCTCAGCACCAAAATCTTAATCAAAAGTTTCTCCAGAGATACAGAACCAAGAGAAAAAAAATTATACATATATTTCTAGCTGTCTTTAGATTTATCTGTATTTAGATAGACATTTCTATCTATTAGAAACCTATTACTATTATCTAAATACATAAATATTTTAAGATTGGCTCACAAAATTGTGGGGGCTAGCAACTCTGAAATATGTTGGATAGATCTGCAGGTTGGAAACTGGCAGAAATCAACGTTGTAGTCTTGAGCAAGAATTTTTTCTTCTTGAGACACTTCAGTTTAAAATTCAGGTCTTCAATTGATTGGATGAGGCCCATCCACATTATTGAGGGTAATCTCGTTTACTTAAATTAAATTGTTCACAGATGTTAACCATATCTTTAAAATACCATCATTCATAACCCATAGATTAGTGTTTGATTAAATAACTAAGTTGCATAGTCTAGTCAAGGTGACATATAAAATTAACATCACACATAATAAACTTTTTCAACCAAATCTTATTTTCAACTATACCAAAAACCTTTTGAACAAGAATATCTCGTGGGTTCCAAAAAGGTGGTAAGATTTCAGCAGGAACACTTTAGCAAGTGTACTGGAGGAACAGTCCTTCCTCCATGACTGAAGAAACAAACCTTCCATAAACCAATTCTTTCCTACCTCAAAGAATACCATCATGCTTAGGAAGCTATAAGATTGTACCGATATTTAAAATTTTTTATGTTTTAAAAATGTGATCTTCAACTACACAACAGAAATCACACTTTAAAATTATACTTCTGCGTACTGTCACCTGGGAAACTAATTACTTAAAAAGAGGGATGGTATCTACTGAATCTGTTGCTTACCTTTACTTTGATCAAAAAACTTGCAAGTTACTACTCCATCTCCTTTCACTGACAAAAGTATAATCCAAACCAGGAGAAATCCAAACCAGGCTGTATGAGTAATGAGCCAAATAATCAAAACAGTGCATAAAGAAATCTTATAAGTGGATTGAAATAAATCTTGTATGATCTTTAACAAAAAGGATTTGTACAAAATTTTTCTTGGCAATTCATTCATTCAGTAAACAACCAAGTATGCCAGGCACTTTTCAAGGCACTTAGGTTAAATCACCAAACAAAATGATGATCCTTGCCTCGTTGGGAACTCACAAATAACATCTTTATTGAGTTATTTTCTTTCTGAACATAACCCAAACATAAGGAAGAATCAAGAAATTTTCTGAAAACGCATTATGTGCCAGCCAACTTGTAGTTCTGAGCCTGGCCTTCGAGTAGACATGATTTCATTATTAGCACAGCTTCAGCTTCTGGTCTCTGGAACGAGCCCGCCTGCATCCAAATCCTACTTCATTACTTCCTAGCTTCATGACCTTGGCCAAGTTACTTAACCCTCATTTATAAAAAAATAAATTAAAAAAAATCATAGCAACTATCCCATTGGATTATGTAAGAATTAAATGAGTTCAAATACGTAAAGCACTTAGTCTGGCACACAAAAGGTACCAAAATATTTGTTATTATTATTTTAATTCAAATTTTAGGCAATAATGGGGGGGGATAACAACAATAGTAACTTCTAAAACATTTTTGTCTGGGCCATTCACTCCTTTCACTACTATATTCAAGCGTTCTTCCTCTATTCTCAACTCAATTTACATGATTTTCAGTTAAGTTTTATAAAATTCACAAAATGTGATCTCTATATATCTCATGCATGACATCAATTCATGGTGGAGTTTGCATTTACACATACTTAAGAGGTTTTTAATCTAATGAAAAAATTTCTTAAAAAGTCAAAACTAGATT
Organism: Suricata suricatta; assembly: GCF_006229205.1. Classification (NCBI taxonomy): domain Eukaryota; kingdom Metazoa; phylum Chordata; class Mammalia; order Carnivora; family Herpestidae; genus Suricata; species Suricata suricatta. The sequence goes on along the minus strand of NC_043713.1, from coordinate 62,943,485 downwards.
CATTTTACCTAAAATTACAACAGCAATTATCTCAAGAAACTTTAGCACCAGAACCAGCAAATATGGCCACATGATTGCTTAGTTTTAATGCAGATATGTACATAGTGCATTCAATTCCGGGGACGTATACCTTTGCAATTGTCAATATTCATGAACTGGTTAATTCTCAAAACAGCTTGCTGCATATAATTAAAAATAAGAGCACAGTCATCTGAAATTGATGGCTAATCCTCATTTGTTAAAAATAGGCCTCATTCTTGGTCCAAAGTTTATAGAGGGTCAACAACCTCAGAAAGGTTAATGCCCACAATTTAGAAGGGACTGGATTGTAAAGTACTTGCTGCAAACGTTGCCACCCCCAACGCGGTCTCAATATAACTCTACCTACTGACAAGGCAGGCCAGTAAAATACATTTTCAAAGCTGCTTTTAAAGTGATCAATTTTGCTGAAGAATCCAAGATGAACTGTAAATCTAATCACGTTTTTACACCCTAAAGATGTAGAAGTGCTGAGGCATAACAACGTTAAAATGTGCACGCCGTCAGATACCTTAGTTCACAGATACCGTTTTGACCCTATGTTCCTGGCTGAAGACCCGAATTATGGAAACTCCAAGTTTCAGTACAGTCGGCGCCTTGGCCTCTCCAGTGGAAATGTGAGAGGATGGACAACGTGAGTTTTCTCCCCCCAGCTATTCCATACCAAAGTCCAGCCAACACAGAACACCACAGCGCTTCTAAAGAATAGGGATGGGCTGCGCCCTCTCCAGAATCTGACAGATGAGAATGGCCTCCCTGGTGGGTGGTATGGCAGGTCTTCCCAAATACAGCGGTAGGGAATGACCTGCCAGTTCCTAAGAGGTAAAATGTTGCTCATTTTTAAAACAACTCCAAAGGAGGGAGCTCCCAGGCCCCTCCCTCAGCCGTCTTCTGACGAAGGGAAGAGCAAAGAGCGAAGGTTTAGCAAAGCTGAAAAACTATTCCCAAACCGGATTTGCCGAGCCAGGGGCCTAACAGAGAAGGGCAGGGGTGACCTCTTTCGGCCGCCAGGGACAGTGGGCAAAAGAGTATGCAGAACCCCGACGCAGCGGACGGATTCCCGGCATAGCCCGAGGAGCGGTGGGCACCGTGCAGGTGTTTGTTGGGTTCGCGCCCCAGGTCTTCTCCCTAACGTGCACCGAGTTGAAGGTGCCCTTTCTACCCCTCCCGCAGTTCCTTAGAGGTCTTGGGCCCAGGCTACCTCTTAGGACGTTGAGGCCACCGCCGTTTCCCGCCGCACAGGCCGAAAGACTGCTCCTCTGACGCCACGGCGGTGTCACTCAGGAGAGTGACCTCGCCAAGCGTGGGTCAGGATGCCGGAAACCACTAGGCTCAGCAGACCCTTGCCGCTCCCGCCCCCTCCCCCCGCGGCCCCCCTTCCGGGGCTTGCCAACCGCGCCCACTAACAACGTGCTCGCCAGTGCCCGTGCCACTCCGCGCGTCCCTCAGCAGGCCTTCGCGCGCTGCACGCCGGGACTCGTAGTTCCAGCGCAAAGGTCTTACGACGCTCCACTCTCCGCAGAGAGCGAGGTCACGTGACCGTCCACTCCCCGGAAATTGCGTAACAACACGCGTGGCGCCGACGGTCGCTTCCGCAAACAGAACAGTGGATGGCTGTGTAGGTGAGTGTGGCGGGTGGAACGCTGGCTCTTCTTTGACTTTAGGCCCTCTGCCGCCTTCGCTTTTGAAGGAGCATTCCAACTCTTGACATGCGGTCGCATCTCGTTAAGCCCTGTTCCTTCAGTACCAGTAGCAAGGGGTTTATTGTGCACTCAGCCAGGAGCTAAGTGGGCATTACTTGTGGGAGTTGGCGGGCTCTGTTGCCACTCCAGACCAAAAGAGCCGGGATCTGGAAGAAGCCAGAATTGGAGCCTCAGGCCGCAGCTCAGTGGTGCCGAGAAGGCGGGTTGGAGAGGGTTTGTCAGATCGAAAGAAGCGTCTGTAAGGTCGTGAGCGGCGGTTTGTAAATATGAACCGGAGATTTAGTAAAAGCTAGGCCGCGCCAGTGATGGAAGAGGGTGAAGTTGGCTGAAGATTTCCCTTCTCGCCTCTGTTGCGTCCTCCTAGGCCCCCGAGTTGACCCCCATCTAACTGACGGGTTGGGGCGTAGAGCTTACCTGCTTGAGGTTAAGCCTGGCGGCCCTGGCGGCCCTGGCGCCTGACTCGGTCGTTGTTGAGAAACTGAAATGACGGAGACATGGCCTGCCTCAGGCTGGATTTCCAGTCACATTTATTTGGATATTTAATGAACTTACATATCTATGTCAGTTTAATCATTACCCTAAGCTCCTTCCTTGAGGATTCTGAAGGGCGGCTCTCTTTAGTTTGGAGTTTATTCGTTATTGCACTTAGATGCTCACTTTCTACTCTTCTTAACCGCCTCTGCGATCTTTTGGAATTTAATGTTGTTTATTCTGACCGATTTGATTTTTTTTTTAATATCCCTTTCGTGGTAATAGAGTTGCCTATAAAATACAATCTACTCTTACTCCTAATACTAATTTTAGGCGATAATTGCAGTTGGCGATGTTAAATCACATTGGTTTATTAGAATTTAAACCAATTTCTGTTTCCTTAATAGGAAATAAGTGGCAGAGTGGAAAAGATAGGCGTTTGATAATTTTGTGGCCAGTATTGCAACGTAATGATTTTAAATGGTTATTCTGAAAATTACATTTCTCAGTGATTTTTTTTTCTTTGATTCAGTTCTTCCTAGTTTGGCACATCTTGGCATTTTCTTATCTACACACCTTCGGTATTGAAAGCTAATATCCCTTGAAACCTTTCCTGGTTTATAGTGACATGTTTTTATCATTCCCTTAAGCAACCTCATTTCTTACTCTGTTTCTTTACTCAAAAGACTTTTTGTCCCCTTCTTCATAATTTTCAGGTTCTGAATTTGCTGAATCTCATGGAGTTTTTGGCTTTTGCTCTCCCATATTCATTTGATTTGAATAACACAGGCTAACATTTAAAAAGTGGTATATAGGCTGTAAACTTATTGAAGACTAATCAAATAGTGCCTTATTGAGATCTTTCGCAATAGAAGTATAGTGAAATTGTCAAATGACTTGATCAATTCCTGTTCCAGGGGTGCCTGGATGGCTCAAGTCAGTTAAGTGTCCGACTCTGGCTCAGATCATAATCTCACTGCTGGTGGGTTTGTACCCTTGGTGGACCTCAGTGCTAACAACTCAGCCTGAAACTTGCTTTTGATTCTGTGTCCCTGTCTCTCTCTGCCCCTCCCCTGCTGACACTTTGTCTCCCTCTCTCTCAAAAATAAATAAACATTTTTTAAAAACTCAAAAAAATAACTTTCTGTTCTAGAGTTCACTTCCTTCTCTTCCCCTTCCGTTTTACACATAGGTCTGTGGACATTTGAAGGAGACTTAATAGTCATTAAGTTGCATGCTGGGTCTTGAACTTCCTTTCCAAAGGTATTTACACTGTCTTTTCTTTCTAATTCTGACACCCATTATGAAGGCTTTCAGAAGTTAACTGTAGGTTCCCAGACTTTTCCTGTTCTTGGTACCCTTAGTGTCTCTGATTATTTTTCTTAGTTAACCATGAAGGATTGCTAACGGGTTATATACCTGTTGGGTACTCTACAAACTCTCAAGCTTTGAAATCAGAGTTGACATTACCTACTTCACTTCCTGATTCACACTGCTTTCCTGTGAAACCACCAAAATTTCAGCTTCACAAAGTTCTGATGTCATGGAAAGGAATGTAGAGCAATCTACTCAGTTGAAGCCACTCTATTGGAAGCTATATTTGTGATATCTTACAGATGTCAGATATCATGGTTCCTCTTAAAATTTTAAAATACCCTGTTGCGCCTGTACATGTTTGCTGTAGTGTCCAGCTCACAATATGGGACCCAAGGCTATAAAGTAAAGATCAGAGTAGAAATAGAACTACTAGTACTAGTAGTAGCTTATATAATACCCCCACTTCATCTGTCAAATTCAATGGCAGTAATGACTTTTATGAATAAGATTGTGTAAGTGTTTGGGGATTATAATTGGTACTTTTATATTAGCATATTCAGAGATTCATTTGTAATACATATAATTTAGTGTTTTCAATATTTTTTTACCTCATAGTTTATAATTGAAATTAAATGGCTAGCTTCTGGTTAAAATTGTTTTAAAGTTTCAGCCTTGGTGTTTACATGTAATGTCAAACTTTTGCCATTCCAGTGTTAGTTCATGAAGTTTTACCATCTAAGTAATCAAAAATGGAAAATTCTGCAAAAGCAGAGTGTGAAAAGATCTCTCTCGAAGAGGCAAAAGCATCAATACATTCAGGAACAGAGTCTTCATTCGATATTAGTGAAAACACAACCACTCCTGGGACTGGGCCTTCTGAAAAGGCTCCTATCTGTGGACAAGTAGACACACCAAAAAGGAGAAAAACGGAATTTGAAGATGATATTGTAAAGGAAACTTCTAGTTGTGGGGAAGACATTCCAACCAAGAAAAGAAAACTTGATGCTGAAATTGTCCCAGAGGAAAAAGGTTCTGGTGATGATGAAGGCATTTCAAGGAAAAGAAGAATGGAAACTGATGATTTTCCAAAAGATGAACCTTCTACTGGAGATGGCATACAGAAAAAGAGAAAAGTAGAACTTGAGGATGTTCCTGAGAAGCAAAAAGTATGTTATTGTTGGTTTTTTACTCACAATGGAATATGTCAAATTGGAATGTGGAGCAGCTGTGAAATAATACTGTTTTTTATGTAGCCTTAAACCTTAAGAATATAAGTTTGTAATTATATTTTATGTTTGTAATAGATAATGTTATAAGATAGAGTAGGTTTTTAACTCTTGTAATTTAGTTGCTTTTATTTAGGTGAAACTTAGGCTAATTGTCATAATTTTTGTTATTTAAGAACTCTTTTTTGACTAGAAACTTGAAAACTAGTTTTTATAGTTTGCTTTTTCTCAATGCTTTAAAAAATCAGCTGATACATTTTTTTCCCTTTTTTGTTAGGTATTCATCACTTTCTTGTGTCCAAATGTTAGAGATTATGACTTAAAATGATAAATTTCAGTATTACCCCCAGCTTTATATTCCTTTCTTCATGTAATTCTTTAAACTGTATTGTTTCTAACTTCTCATTTGGGTAGTACATGCAATTTTAAGCCCAATATTTAGCATGGATATTCTAGAACAAGGCACAGCAGGTTATTTTTTTCTGGGAATAATACCATATTATGAAAGAATCTGAGGCAAAACTTGGATTTGAATGGAAAGAGTGCTTCGGGAAAGGAGTAAGACTTCTGCCATCAGTCTTGAGAAGTAAAGTGTCAGGCCGGGCGTTTGTCACTGGTAGAGCGTGAATTCTTGTAACGGCGGTTTGTATTATAACCGCAGTTTTCAAACTTTATTAGCAGCACAGCCCTTTGTTCAAGTGAAACTCTTAAGCCTACGTGTAAGATAGGTAAAGATGAAGCACTTTGGTTGAACAGGGAAATGTGGGAATTTGAAGCCCTTTGCCTACCACGGCATTTTTGTAAAATGCCTAGTATCAGGTAAGGGCCACAGATGGAAACTTTGGAGTTCAATGAAGAGCAAAACAAAACAAAACCCCCATAAAAACAAGACCATTGACATGAATATAGCTTAGTGAGTTCTAATTCCTTGTATTATTTTACGCTTATGTGAGTTTTATGTATAACTTATTTTATTTTCTTGTAGGAACACCGTCCACTGACTGACATTTTTTGAATTGAATAAATCAGAACTCTGGAAGAGTACTGGTTTTATTAAGACATTGACATTGACACCAAAATTATACAGATGAAAGATCAAGATGAAAATGTTAAACCAAGAGATGTCTTTAAATATAAGGAACAGGGGAGAACAAACCTTACATATTATTAGTAGGATTATGTGCTCAATACCATTGCTTATTGAAGTTTACCAATTTCATTAGTGTTTTATCCTTACATAGATCACATGCTCTTTTAGGCTTATTTCTGCCATGTTCTGATTCTTAATTTTATTCCATTCTCTTATTTTCAGAACTTAGAAGAGGGACACAGTTCAGCAGTGGCTGCCCACTACAATGAACTTCAGGAAGTTGGTTTGGAGAAGCGTAGCCAAAGTCGTATTTTTTACCTCAGAAACTTTAATAATTGGATGAAAAGTGTCCTCATTGGTATACTTGATTGATTTTTATTTACAATGTGGAATTTCTTATTTCAGCTTATGTCTCTTTTTTTTTCTTCTTAAATGGTTATACATTACACTACTAGGTCTTTCATTCCTATTGGATAATTAAATTTATCCAACCTTGACTTTGTAAAATTGGAGCAAAAATTAAAACTAGGCTGTTTAGATACATTTTTTCATATTTACCTTTGCACGACATACGATATTTCTGAGTGTTTAATGGATATTAATTTCATTAGTTAACCAGGCTTACAAAAGACAGTATGCTCCTTCTATACTAAGAATTAAGGTTACCTAGTGCTATTAAGCAATTATTCTATATTACTCTAATAGTTTTGGAGCAGTGCCTCATTGTTAGATTAAGCATTCAGCTTCTATTAAGTCCAGAAAATGAGCATTGTCATGATGTTTCACCTATAGTTCTTTAATGAGTTGGTAAAGGTAGTGATATCACCACATATGTGGTAATTTTTTATTGAACCTGTATAGTATCTAGGGAAAAATAAAATTTACTTTGAGGCTTAATAAATAAATACATTCAGCTTTTTAGAGCCAGCATTTTATATACGGAGACTCATCTTTAAAATGAGGGGCACCTGGGTGGCTCAGTGGGTTAAGTGTCTGACTCTTGATTTTGGCTCAGGTCATAATCTCAGAGTTCATGGGATCCAGTCCATCCTCAGGATCTGCACCTGCTTGGGATTCTCTCTCTCTTCCTCTTTCTGGCCCTTCCTGGCTCACGGGCATGCTCTCTCTCTCAAAAAACATTAAAAAAAAAAAATTAAAATGCAAGTCAGTGGCAGACATATTATTCAGAAGATATTTATTGCTCTCTATATTTGTATATTAAGTAATCAGATGCTTAGATGAGTTTAGGGAATTTTTTAAAGCCAGTGTGTTTTGAAGTTTTCCACAATGAAATTTTGGTATTCTTTTGTTTTTTTTAAGTCAGCCTCAGGAAAACTGAGAATGCTTTCACGATGACACTAGAAAGAATGAAATGCCAATTGTGGATATTTCTAGTAGTTCTGATGATAATTTACTAATTTTTATTTTACTTATTTATTTTAAAGATTTTATTTTTTTAGTAATCTCTAAATCCAATGTGGGGCTTGAACTCACAACCCTTAGATCAAGAGTCACATGCTTTACTGACCGAGTCAGTGAGGTATCCCAATAATTTACTAATTTTCATTTATTCTGATAGTTATTAGAAGTGGGAAATAGGCACATTATTTCGAACACATATTATTATTTTCTATCTCACTTTTGTTATAATACTCATTTTATTACAGAAATATGGTTTACTTGTCTCTGCTAGTTTTCAGCTAGGGTAATTAAATGTTTGCTCCCAATCCTCCCCCGCTTTTTCAAGGTTAGGATTATGGCATTTTTAGTCTATACTTTTAAGGTAATCTTTGGACCCTAGTTCTAATTTCTTTTCAGTTTCCCTTTTCCATTCCTCCTCATCATCAGTAATGTATATATCTTCTTGCTTATTTTTTCTGATGTGTCATTTGTTCTTATATTTATTCATTGAATAAGTATTTTTTAAGTTCAACTGTATTTTTCACATCGTTGTATTAGTTTTATAACCAGGGAAATAGATCATTTTCAAAAAGTTGTAAGTCAGACTTAACAAATTTTTTCTCCCCGCATTTTCATGCTATTCTTTCTTCCTTCAGCAATTCTTTCATTGGGTGCTTTACTATCTGCACCTGTCTTTCTGATTCTGGTACAATCAATGTGGTTTATGCCAAGCTCCCTCTCTGGCTTTTTCCTTTCTCTTCTCAACACCCATTCTTTGTCATTTATTTTCTTGTTGATACTTGCAGCTTAGTAACTGGTTTAGTACTGTTCTTGAATGTGATACAGATATCTTTGAATAATATTTCATGATTTTCCCTCTTACTAGTCTTACTGTATGGAAATAAAGATTTTATTGTTTTTCACTCTTTCAATATTATTTGTTAGGTCATTTAAGTTTTCTAGGAGAAAATTAAATAATAGAACACTTGCGTTTCTGTCAAAATTACTTTAACATCCTGGGGACAGTGAAAGACAGAAGTATTTATACAGAATATTTTAGCAGTCACAATAGTACACACATGAAACAAGAAGTGTTAAACTCAGTAATAAGGACAAGAAGAGTAGATCTAGGATTCAATATTGTATCAGGTTTTAGAATTGCTGAATACTTCAGTTGTTTCAAATACTAATAGGTCTGGGGTGCCTGGGTGGCTCAGTCAGTTAAGCGTCCGACTTCAGCTCAGGTCATGATCTCACAGTTCATGGGTTCGAGCCCTGCATTGGGCTCTGTGCTGACAGCTAGCTCAGAGCCTGGAGCCTGCTTCAGAGTCTGTGTGTCTCTCTCTTTCTGACCCTCCCCTACTCGCACTGTCTCTCTGTGTCTCTCAGAAATAAATAAAAGACATAAAAAATTTTTTTTGAATAAAAATAAAATACTAATAGGCCTTTAATTGATATTTGAACCATTTGCCTATTGATGTATGAGACCATACTGATATTATGGTGATTAATGTGATTTGGTAGATTGGGATGAAAGCTTTTTTAAGAGTGGTTTAAGAATTCTGATGATAGTGGGACCCCTGGGTGGCTCAGTCCGTTAAGCATCCGACTTTGGTTCAGGTCATGATCTCACAGTTCATCTGTTCCAGCCCCATATCGGGCTCTGTGCTGACAGCTTGGAGCCTGGAATCTGCTTCAGATTCTGTCTCCCTCTCTCTCCCCTGCTTGCCTCTCTCTCTCTCAAAAGTAAATAAAAACATTAAAAAAAATTTTTTTAAGAAAGAACTCTGATGATAGTAAATTTAAGAGCTTTTGGACTGGTTCTTATATTTGTTTTGGTGGTAAGCCTGACACCTTTTATGAAAATCAAGCACTCTTATGACCCTGTAATTACTTTGAATTACTTAGGCATATAATAAGCTAAACATTTAGCTTTTGGAAAGAGAAAACTATAAAAATTATGAGTAGGGTTTTTTTCTTATGAGTAAGTGTTGGATTTTCTTGTATTAATTAGAATTTAAAATGCTATTCAGTGTTGAATCAAATTCTAAAAGTAACCTTTAAAAACCTGCCTTAACTACCTACTCTTAATTCTAGAGAATTATATATAACTCTATATAACTAACTTTTAGTTGTGTTTTGAAATGTTTACCAAAATTTATGAATTAATTACATAAATGAATGTTTAATAGTTTATAGTAAATGTCAGGCAGAAGTTAGTAGGTTATTATGGTTGCAGTTTATACTTTGTAAAAATGGATTAAAGATCATTTCTTATGACATTTCTTTTAGGGGAATTTTTAGAAAAGGTACGACAGAAAAAAAAACGTGATATCACTGTTTTGGACCTGGGATGTGGCAAAGGTGGAGATTTGCTCAAGTGGAAAAAGGGAAGAATTAATAAGCTAGTTTGTACAGGTAAGGTAAATAATGGTATGGGGAATAATGATTTGTAGTCATTTAGGTAAATGGAAAATAATCAGAATCTCATTATCACATGGTACTAAAATATCTTATAAGAAGGTATCTGGGACTATATGAGAGATGGGGGTGTTTTTCTTAATGAATTATCAGATTTACTGATGGTATTTGCAGTGAGCCTGGTATTTTCAAACATGAAAAGACTTCCACTGGCCAATGATAGGACAATTTCATCCTCAAAAAGCATAGTGATTATAGTGGATTAAAACACATCAAATAAAGGGGGGAAAAAAAAACCTCATTATTCACCCCTGGAGATTGCTATGGGAAACTTACTCATCATTCTGAAATTCATAAATTAAGGAGTGGGGGCTGAGTATCTCCATTACCTTACGTGAACTGTATTTCAGCGTAATCAAATAGTTGAAAGGGGACATTCCTCTCTACTAAAAAATCCTAATGAATAAATGCAGGAGAAATGATGAAAATCACTATTTTCCACCCTTGATGAAATAATAGATCCAAGCAACAGTCATAAAAGGTGCTAAATCTATTAGGTGAAAGGTTGATAGGTATTTAATAACTGAATGATTCAAGCACCTGCTGAACCCACTGGTCAGTCTTAACATTGAAACAGGACAGGCAGATGTCATGTTCTTCCATTGCAATGAAGTGTACCGCACCATCTATAAAGTTACCTAAATGGACACTTCTCAAATTTTTGGTTTTATTAGTGCCATACATCTTTATTTTTAAGATTGAGGACCAGAAAGCTTTTGTGTATGTACCTGTATCTATGGATTATAGAAATTAAAACTGAGAATTTAAAGAATATTTTTCATTTAATAAAAAATGTTTAGTGAGAAGACTAGCACTTTAAAAATATTTTTCCAAATCCCTTTAGAGCCTAGAAAAATAGAAGACAGCTAGATTTTCACATCTGTTCCTGCATTCAATGTGTTGTGATGTGTTATATTATGTGATGTGTAATGAAGGAGCATTTTAACACTTTTCAGATAATTGAGCATATTCATCTTTGATATTACATCAAAACTCAACAGATAGTAGTTCCTTACAGATAGTTATAATTGTGGGATCTGAATCTGTGTCAGTGAACTTTTTATATTCTGTTACATTGAAACCTGTTGGTTTGTCTTGCACTTTGAATGGATCTTTATGCCCACCAAAGTTATGCAGATCTTCTAAATGTTGACATCAAGAAATCATATTTAGATTTTTAATGTTACCATCAGTCAGAAAAGTTTTTAGTATTGAGAAGCTGCCCAGCCCATGGTGGTGGATAGAAGTGTTTCAAATTGTAATTTTCACTTGAGATCTCAAGTTTTGGGTAACAAATACTGTCCTTTGCTTTCCTTGAAGTGTTCGTCTTCAAGAAAATGTCTGCCAAATTACCAACTCTAAATAACCAGTTTATCTGTCACTTGTTCTTTCAACTGAAAACAATTTTCTATGAAAAAAGTAGCTAGTACTGCTCACAACAGTCATGCTGGTCCTGTTCAGACTTTGTTTAGGTAGCACATATATTCTGTTACTTTCCATTTCATTGCACGGAATATTGAAAAAGAGCCGAGCTTTAATAAAATCAAATTTTAGCTGCTTTATCAAGAGCATTCATAAATGAAATTTGGTTTTTTGGGGGTTTTTTTGTCCTTGCTAGTTTGTGGTGGTGAAGAAGATATTTAAGTATCATGTGTACCACTTGGTGTTACTACCTTGTATTCATGGTAAGATGCCAGCATTTTACTTTTCATTGTTTTTGCACTGATGGTAAAATCTCAACATGGAAAAAGCAAATAACATTCTATTAAAAAAAGTAAACTTGATATTTTCGGAGCTGGGCATGCTGGTTAGGTTTTATAATTCAAATTGGACTCTAAACTTTCTACTTTTAACTTGGAATAAGCATTTAAAAATAGTGATAGAACTTTTCTATTATCAGTACCTATTGAGAAAGCTTTTAATCCTTTTGAAAGTTAATAGGATATTTGCATTTGAACAAGAGACTTTCTTTTGTTTTGAAGGAAATAGAACCTCCTTGCTTTTACTAAGGATCAGTTTGAGTTAAGGTCTAGATTTGTGCCATCTTTGCATTTCCATTTTATTTCTGTAGGTCTTTGTTGCCAGTTACTAATGTCTGTCCCTGTCTACGTTTCAGATATCGCTGATGTTTCTGTCAAACAGTGTCAGCAGCGGTATGAGGACATGAAAAATCGTTGTCGTGATAACGAATATATTTTCAATGCAGAATTTATAACTGCTGATTGTTCAAAGGTACAGAATTTTTTTTAATTTGTCAATTTATTTTTTTTAGATGTAGTGGGGAGGGACAGGAGGGAGAGAGAAAATCCCAACAGGGTCCATGCTGTCAGTGCAGAGCCTGTCCCGGGGCTCGATCCCACGACCCTGTGATTACGACCTGAACCAAAATCAAGAGTTGGATGGTCAACCAGGTGCCCTTGTCAACTTATGTTTTATATTTTTCATTTCAGTCAATGATGTGTTTTTAAAATCAGTTCATTCTTTTAAAATGTGCTTTGAAACATTAAAAATCTCAAGACCTCCATTTTCAGTTTCAACTAGAAATTCTATTAATGATAAATAATCTGAAGTGACCCACTGAGTATTTCTGGGAACGTTTTGATTTTAATAAACTTTCGAAATCACTTGTTGCTTTTTTGTTCAGACAAGATTTGTTTTCCAGTATTTTGAAATAGAACCGAACATATGTTTTGTTTACCTTGTAATTTATTAGAATAGTTTCCCAACATATCAGAGTTGGGTGCTTTTCACCTTTTTATGAATTTCTTAACAACTGCGAAGTTTAAAAACTACAGTGGCACTTGAATAGTGAGTCTCACCTTGACCATTTACCCATTAAACTATTATAGCTATCTTTAATCCTATACATTTTGTTTACAGTTGTGAAAGTGAGAAGGAAAAGTGGTATAGTATACTGCTGTAATGTTGGAAACCTTTAAAAACATTTTTGCACATTTATAAGGTGTCCCAAAGGCCAGCTTTATGTTTTTTTAAACACACTCTTAAAGTTCCTTTTCAACATCATTTTACTTTAGCTTTTAAGTAAAGCCAGATAAAAGCATCAACTCTTCTAAATGTCATATTTGGTTGATAATTTTTAAACATGATTTCAGAATCCCTAGTTTTTAATTACTGTGAAAATGGGAATCAAATTCTATTGAACCAGAAGGAAAAGATTGTTTTATTATGGACCTTATTGTACAGATTGAGAGAAAAGAGAAGTGTGTGGGAGGGGCATGTCTACTTTTATTTTTAAGGACCCTAATTCTACAAATTTTGTTACTAAAAATTTTTTATGTTGTAAAATCTTGACCCGTTTAATTTTTAATTTGTTTCAGGAACTTTTGATTGACAAATTTCATGATCCAGAAATGTGCTTTGATATCTGCAGTTGTCAGTTTGTCTATCATTACTCATTTGAGTCCTATGAGCAGGCTGACATGATGCTCAGAAATGCTTGTGAAAGACTGAATCCTGGAGGCTATTTTATTGGTACCACTCCCAATAGCTTTGAACTAATGTAAGTACTTTTAACATATGTTTTATAAGCTACTCAGAATTCAGCTTTTTTCCCCCTTAAGTTTATTCATTTATTTTGAGAGGGAAAGAGAGAGAATGTGTGCACAATTGGGGGAAGGGCAGGGAGAGAGAGGGAGAGCCCAATGGCAGGGCTCAGTCTCATGAACTATGATAAGGGCTAAGCACTTTGATAATGTATTTGAGTAGATACTCAACATTTAAGGTCAAAGGATAGATTTACAGATGAATCCTTAAAACATTTCATGTATTTTATAAATTGAAGACCGATGCTATATCTGGCCAGAGGTTATATAGTGCTAGACAAACTCCAGTTCAGGTTAACAAAGACTTAACCAGCAGTCATGATGGTGAAACCAATTTCCAGCCTAATTTTATGACTGAAATTGTCAATTATCTTTTACTGTATTGCTTCATAAATGTAGCTCAAATCCAGTTAAAAGGCTGATCATGTATCTTTTAAAAATTGTATCCTGTAGTTTTTTTAATGTTCATAATCTGATCAAAATAACCTTAATAACAACTTCAGTCTTTTTATTTTATTTTGGGGGTAACCTTTAACAGAAGACGCCTTGAAGTTTCAGAAACAGAATCATTTGGGAATGAGATATATACTGTGAAATTTCAGAAGAAAGGAGATTATCCTTTATTTGGCTGCAAATATGACTTCAACTTGGAAGGAGTTGTGGATGTCCCTGAATTCTTGGTCTATTTTCCATTGCTAAATGAGTAAGAATGTTATTAATCTGCTTTTCTCTTTTTGCCCTATGAGTAAAAGAAAAGGGGGAAATCAGTATTTCTGTTCATTCCTGATCTTACATAGAACCCAAAGAAAAAGAATAGCCGTGTAAAGAAAAAGAAAAAACAAACAAAAAAAGAACCAACCTCCTATCTAGGTTTGTGCCATAGGTCTCTAATAGCCTGTCTTACTTAGTTTTCTTCCATCCTTAGAATTACTTTATCCTATAGGTAAGAAAGGAACCTGTTGCCTTCAACTTATGGCAGAAAACACCTCTCACTGCAAATAGAGAAAGATTTTTTTAAAAAACTATTAGTAACTTTGGCAATATAAAATGAACCTCTTTTGACAAGGACAGGTATTAAAAGTTGTTTTACGTTTCACTATAGCTTTGAAATTGCCTGTGTCTCACAGGCAGTGTTTATAATAATATCCTGATTCAGGAATATATTCACGCATGCACCTGGACCTAAGAGTCTTGGCAAACTACAGACACAGGGAAAGTTGGGCTACCCAGGCTTCAAGGCCTTATGAGACCCCTGGGTCTTGGAGGTTTCCCTGAGAGGGAAAGTGGAAGAGTCAACTTAAACATAAGGCCATGTCACAGTTGACCAAATCTAAGTTGATTTCGTACTTTTAGAAACAAGTCTTTTATTGAAGAAAAAGCTTTATTTGCTTCTTATTTTGAGTTGGTGACTCTTTGAGTTGTGCCTCATTCAGCTTATAAAGTTATACATTTTTAGGATTCTACAATATACAAAAATTTTATACAACAGTATGAGAAAATTAAGTAGCATGGGAATGAACGTGAAAAAAATGTACAATATATATGTATATAAGCTGTAAAATTTAAAACTTGAAATCACCTTTTTCCTTCTTAACATTGGTAAACTCTTGTGAAATGTTTCTGCTCTTCCTAAAAGAAGAAATTAAATGTTTTTAGTATGTCATTTCATATGTTTTATATGTTAGCTTAGTGCTTTTGGTTAACAAAGTTGGTAATTTGAGTAGAACCAAAAAGATAAAGGTTATAATGAAAGTTTTTTTCAAATGCTAAGTAAGCACTAGCCATCTTTTATGCACTAGCCATCTTTTATGCTTAAATTGCTTAATGGTGATGCATGTGTAAGGTGTCAAGTCATCCCTATATCTAAATTTTTATTTTATTTCTTTTCTTTTCTTAATGCTTTTTATTGAGATTTGAGAGATAGACAGCGTGAGCAGAAGAGGGCCAGAGAGAGAGGGAGATACAGCATCTGAAGACAGGCCCCAGGCTCTGAGCTAGCTGTCAGCACAGAGCCTGTGCAGGGCCCAAACCCACAAACTGTGAGATCATGACCTGAGCCGAAGTCGGACGCTTAACCGACTGAGCCACCCGGGTGCCCCATATCTAAATTTTTAAAAAATTACTAAAACAACTATGTATTCAGTGGGACAGTCTGAAAATGCACAGGGTTTTGAAATGGTATTTTGCCATTTTATTAAGGAACTGATCAAAAATATAATTAGCTTTTATATAGCAAACCTATTCAGATTGGTCAAACTGAGTCTCAGTGCTCGGTAATTACAGTATTTTGCAGGCTTAAAACTTGGTTTTACTTCTAAAGGCTTATTGTGTAGATTTATGAGAGAAAATGAACTGCCTAGAATAGAAGAGACTCTTTTCTTTGCTCATGTTGTCTTTCCAAGGAGGGCTAACTCAGATTATCGGGAGGCCTTGCATATGCCTCTTATGTACAAGCCCAGTGGCTATCACGTGTTTCCTTTCACATTGTTCCCTCACCTGTTACCTCCCAAGCCTTCTCATGGACCCTTTCAGAGTTAGTGTTTCTCCATCTCCTTTACCTGCTGCCTGAAATCATATATAAATCTTGATATATAAGTATAAATTTTAACAAATGCGGTGAGAAAATAACAAGTATAACAGGGAGACCTAATGTGATTGAGGATTTAAGGAATCCACCTAGGAAGAAGTGACATTTATTCAACATCTAAAGGATGTACAGAAGTTGGCCAGTTGAAGACTGGAAGGGAGAATGTTCCAGGTATAAGGGACAATATGAATGAAGGCCCTGAAATGGGAAAGAGCTTGTCTCTTTCAAGGAGCTAAAGGAAAGCCATTGTGTGGGTCATAAGGAATCAGGGCTCAAGTGGCTCAAAATAAGGAACATTTTCCTTTTTTTTTTTTTTTTTTTAAAGTAAGCTCTACACCCAATATGGGGCTCGAACTTACAACCCCCAGACCAAGAGTTGTATGTTCTACCGACTGAGCCAACCAGGCGCCTGTAAAGGCATTCCTTTACAGATGAGTGCCTAATAGGCCATGCTGAAGCCTTTTGAATTGTGTGCTGGAGATCCAGTGAAGGGCATAAAGGGGAAAGTGACAAGTATGTGTTTTTGAAAGCTCAATCTGGCTGCAGTTGTAATATTCATTGAGGGAGAGTAAGAATAGAAGCTTGGAAACAAGTGAAGTAGTACAGCTGAGTGGGGTGGTGGTGGTTAAAGCAAGATGGTGGCCAAAGAAGGGGTAAGAAGACCATTTTGAAGTACATTTTATAGGTAAACAGAGAGGATGTAGTGGTGTGTTGAACACAGCGCGCATGGGCGAGAAGAGGCATGGAGAACTCAGGTTTCTGGCATGAATCATTTGATGGATTTACTGAAGTAAAGATTGGCAAAACGGTCTAGTGGGGTTCAGCTTCAGATTTGGAAAGTTAGAAAATTCCTGTGACGCATCCTGGTGGAGATTTCTAGGAAATAAATGAATGACAAGAGAGAGCTGAACTACAGATAGCTGCTGGCATGCTGTGTAAAGTCGGGGAAGAGAGCATGAGTAAGACTCTGGGCCAAACTCTTCAGAACATTAAAATCTGCAAGATGGGTAAAAGAAATTTGTAAAACAAACTGAAGAAGCAGAAGATGTATGTAGTATAAAAATTAATAGTGTATCTTGACAGAGAATCCAAGAGGTGAAAGAGAATATTTCAAGAAGAAATGGCAGCTGTTTTCAGTGCCACTGTGAGGGATTAAGTTAAATAAATGGAATTGATAGAAATTGCAGTTTTCATCCCTGTTTCACAGCCTTTCTTTTTACTTCCTGACCCATTTATTACAGTAATAGAGTTACCTGTGACCCACTGAGCTTGAGAATGCATGTTTTCTTATAGATGTAATAATTGGTATGTTGCTCTTCATTTTTAATCTTCCTATTGTGAATTTATAATGATAGCTTTTTTTGGTGATGCCCAGAAGTTGTCACTGTTGTGTGAAACTAAATTATTGAGGAATTATAAATATTGTCGAAGTGTTTTAATTAAGTAATCTATTTTGGACAGAATGGCAAAGAAGTACAATATGAAACTAGTCTACAAAAAAACATTTCTGGAATTCTATGAAGAAAAGATTAAGAACAATGAAAATAAAATGCTGTTAAAACGAATGCAGGCCCTGGAGGTAAGTATTTAGGAATGGTGTAAATATTATAGGTCATGATAAACTTGTTAGACTGTTTCTGAGATTTCTTTCAAGGCCATATAGATTCTCAATATTTATATAAATCACACAATTATTTTTAACTACTCTAGACCCTTCAGCATCCAGGACAGAGCTCATTACAGGAACTTTCCTTGGTGGATGCTCAGGAAATAACTTGAATGTATAAATGAATGGTGTTCTCATCAAATTGTTTTCTAGATAGACTGTTAAAATAGGATTTCTTAGCCTCAGGATTGTTGGCATTTTGGACTGGATACTTTCTTTGTTGTGAGGGACTGTTCTCTTCAGAGGATGTTGAACATCCTCTCTGGCATCTATGCACTCGATGTCAGTAGTACCCCTTTCCCAGTTGTGAGCCAAAAATGACTCCAGACATTACCAAATATCCTCTGGGATGCAGGATTACATTACATCTTCATAAAAATGCCTTTGGTTACATTAGTAATTTTAAATCTTCTTGGCCAGGTTCTAAGATGAGCTCATACCATGCCTAATTTTGTTCTTTGGTGACTATCTAGCCAGATACAGGTCTTTTAGACTCTATTGTTGCTGAGACCTGCTTTAACTCCTGGATTCCTCTCTGCAATTCCCAAATTGCAGCAATGACAGCTTCTATACAAGCTTTAAATACAGTGGATAGCCATTGACTAATTAGTTTTCATTATGTCCTTTTTCAGTATTTAATGAGATCTGAAATAGTGAACATTTTTGTTACTATCAACAGGATCATATTAATCAAATGGTTACTAAAGTTCTTTAGAGAGTTCATTCAACTTAGAATATTTTTTAAAGTACGGCAAGCATACTCTTACGTATTTAGCTAATTACCCCATGAAGTAGGCAAAACAGTCCCCTTCCACATTTTAAAATGGGCCATCTTGGGGCGCCTGGGTGGCTCAGTCGATTAAGTGTCCAGCTTCGGCTCAGGTCATGATCTCACAGTTCATAGGTTCGAGCCCCACATCAGGCTCTGTGCCGGTAGCTAACTCAGCCTGGAGCCTGCTTCAGATTCTGTATCTCCCTCTGTCTCTGACCCTCCCCTGCTCGTACTGTCTCTCTCTCTCTCTCAAAAATAAATAAAAAACATTTAAAAAATTTTTATAAAATGGGCCATCTTAGGCTCAGAGAGGATACATCACTTTTTCAAGGTCACAAAGTTATAAACCTTAAGATATTCCTTAGGTTTTATAGGTAGTTTTCAAACAAAAATCTCCTGCTATAATTGCATCCATGCAGCTTTTCCAATTTTGAGTGGAAGGGTCCTCTTTAAATCCTAAGTATCGTTTGAAACCGCTAACCACTAAAATGTTAAATTCTTCATTGGTTATGTTTCCTATATTTTAGAATTAAGAATGTTTGTATTTGCTTTATATTAGCAGGAGAGATTTGTTTTTGTTTTGAGGGAGAAGAGAAAAGTAGAAAAAGTTAGGTGTACACAAATCACCACACACACATGCCAGTAGTTTGTCATCCTTAACTTGGTGGTGCTTTGCATGTACAATGATCAGTTATTTATATGTTCTCTTAGCATGTATGTAATGAGTTGATACGTGTAATTCTTTTGAAATTATATGTGGAGAATGGAATATGGGGTAGCATGGTCCCCTTCCTTCAAGGATCTTATGGTATAGTTAGGAGATAAACATTCAAGCAAATTACTCTGGACAGCATTAGAATTGTAGTAATGAAATATTCAAAAGTGCAGTGTGTGTATGAAAG
>NC_043713.1:62904317-62924167 GCF_006229205.1 Suricata suricatta | reverse complement strand
TCTGATCTATCCCTCTGGGGACATACATGAATGAAATACCATGTAGTTTGAAAAAGTCCTTTGGTTTTTCCTACTTCTTCACCAGGCACTTCTGCAGGTCTGTAAAGGACTTTGAGCAGGAGAGGACAAGTGGGAACATGACTCAAGTGGCAGTATGGAGGATGCTTTGGAGGGACCAGAGACAGAGCAGTCAGGATGATCATTGTTTTAGTTTGTGTCAGAGATTTAAATGGATATGTTTTCTGATGTTTGCTATAAAAAAATCTTTTCCTAAAGCCGTCAGCCTTGAGCTGACCTAGACTTTCAGCAATAGAACCAGTAACCTTGCTCTCCGAGACCACTACAGCAGAAGGAAGGATGAATGAAAGTCTCAAGTCAGGGCGCTATGGTTGTAAAACGTGAACCTGTATTCTTTTCTCTCACCTGTTTTGAAAAGAATAATTAGTTTTGCAGCTTTTTAATCATATATTGTTTGGCCTTTTAAAGTGATTGAGAGAGGAGAGAGGTTAGATGTCTAATGACAGGCAGATAATCACATAGAGGAATCTTATACTTGATCTGTTCAAGAACAAATTTACAACAGAATAGTGTGCAGTCATTCACATTAAAGTTTTGAAGATTTGTAGTATGATGAAACCACAAGATGTGGGATTAAAGTTTCAAAAACACTTAATAAGTGGTATTTTTTATATCCCTTGTATTAAGATACCATAAAAGGTAAAGTTGCTAATTATAGTAAAATGGGACTCCAAAAAGCTAAGTACTTTTTAAATAGCAAACAACCAAATTTCTAATGTCTACGCTTACTGTGGGATACTTATAAAGAAAGGGGGAAAAGAAGATAGCAAGGTAGATATTCCTGGATCATTTTCTTTTTCATTTCGTTTTCTTTTTTTTTTAATGTTTTGTTTTGTTTTGTTTTGTTTTGAGAGAGAGCGAGAGAGCACTCGTGTGTCAGAACTGGGGAGGGGCAGAGAGAGGGAGCCAGGATTTGAAGCAGGCTCTGTGCTGACAGCAGAGAGCTGGATGTGGTGTGCAAACTCATGAACCCTGAGATCATGATCTGAGCTGAAGTCAGATGCTTAACTGACTGAACCACCCAGGCGCCCCTGGAACATTTTCTTAAAAACTCATTAGGAAGATCTAGGTCTAAAATTATCCCCTGCTGCCTGGTTTGTTGTAAAAAGACAAAGGAATTAGAATATATAACCTTTGTAGAGTAGATGGTTGTTAAATAGTAAGTATTCTGTGTAGTTCATTATGGTTTCATTTACATTTATTACGAAGCAGTCAGTACACTAGTATAAAGGGGTGTAACTTAAAATGGATTAAAAATAGTACTTGAAGTAATTTGAATAAACATTTGGCCAACATAGCCTTAAAAACAGAGCATTTTGTGTGTGTGTGCATGGGTAGCCCTTCTTCAAATTCTCAGGGAAATATGGAGACTGCCTGTAATTTGGAAGCTGGATTATTTTCCTTACCTTTTTGAACTCCCAGGGTTCTCTGTTGATTCGAGTTTTTGGTATGTAGTTTTAAAGTTATGACTTTAGTCACCCAGCGCTCATCAGGACAAGTGCGTTCCTTATCCACCTACCTCCCCTCTGGTAACTATCAGTTCTCTATATTGAGTATCTTTCTTGTTTTACTTCTTCCTTACCAATTTGGATGCCTTTTATTTCTTTTTGTTTTCTGATTGCTGTGGGTAGGACTTCTAGTTCTGTGTGAATAACAGTCGTGAGGGTAAACATCCTTCTCTTGTTCCTTGTTTATTAGGGGAAAGGCTTTCAATTTTCCCATTAAGAATGATGTTAACTGGATTTTTCATATATGGCCTTTACTGTGTTGAGGTATGTTCCCTCTAAACCTACTGTATTGAGGGTTTTTATCATGCCTGCATTTTGTACTTTGTCAGATACTTTTCTGTGTCTCTTGAAATGATCATATGGTTTTTATCCTTTCTTTTATGTGATGTATCACAATTGATTCACGAATATTGAACCACCCTTGAAGCCCAGTAATAAATCCCACTTGATTCTAGTGAATGATTTTCTTAATACGCACTGTTGGACTTGGTTTGCTAGTATTTTGTTGAGGACTTTTGCATCTGTAATCATCAGAGATATCGGCGTATAGTTCTCTCTCTCTCTCTTTTTTTTTTTTATGGTGTCTTTATCTCTTTATCTGATTATGGTAGTAGGGCAATACCATCCTCATAGAATGGATTTGGAAGTTTTCTTTATCTTTATTTTATTTTATTTTTTTGGAATAGTTAAGAAGAATAGATCTTAACTCTTCTTTAAATGTTTGGTAAGAATTCACCTGTGAGACCACCTGTCCTGCACTTTGTTGGTTGGGAGTTTTTTGATTACTGATTCAGTTGCTTTGCAGGTTATCAATCTGCTCACACCTTCTATTTCTTCCTGTTTCAGTTTTGGTAATTTATATGTTTCTGAAATTTATCCATTTCTTCTAGGTTGTCCCAATTTGTTGGCCTATAGTTTTCCATAAGATTCTCTTATATTTTATGTTTGTATTTCTGTTGTGTGGGTTGTTATTTTTCCTCTTTCATTTGTGATTCTATTCATTTGGGTCCTTTCTCTTTCTTTCTTATTGAATCTGGCTAGAGGTTTATCAGTTTTACTGATTTTTTTTCAAAGAACCAGCTTCTGGTTTCATTGATCTATTGTTTTTTGCTTGTTTGTTTCTATATCATTTATTTCTGGTCTAATCTTTGGTATTTCCTTCCTTCTGCTGATTTTAGATTTCATTTGTTGTTCTTTTCCCAGGTCCTTTAGGTGTAGGGTTGGGTTGTTTATTTGAGATTTTTCTTCCTTCTTGAGGTGGGCCCGTATTGCTATAAACTTCCCTGTTAGAACCTCCTTTGTTGCATCCCAAAAGTTTTGAATCGTTGTGTGTTCATTTTCACTTGTTTTCATATACTTTTTTTATTTCTTCTTTTATTTACTGGTTGACCCATTGTTTAGTAGCATATTTCTTAACATCTTTATATTTGTGGTCTTACCAGGTTTTTTCTTGTGCTTGACTTCTGGTTTCAGTGTTGGGATCAGAGAGGATACATGGTATGATTGTATCTTTCTGAGTTTATTGCAGCTTGATCTGTGGCCTAATTGTGATCTGTTCTAAAAGAATATTCCATGTGCACCTAAAAAGATTGTGCATTCTGCTGTTTTAGGATGAAATGTCCTGAATATATCTGTTAAATCTATCTGGTCCAGTATGTCATTCAAAGCCATTGTTTCCTTGGTGATTTTCTGTTTGGATCATCAGTCCATTGATGGAGGTGGGATGTTAGAGTCCCTAACTATTATTGTATTATTATCAGTTGGTTCCTTTATATTTGTTGTTGTTTTATGTATTTGGGTGCATCCATATTGGGGCTATAAATATTTATAATTGTTCTATCTTCTTGATGGATTGTTCCTTTTATTATCTAGTGTCCTTCTTGGCCTCTTGTCACAGTTTTTGTTTTAAACTATGTTTTGTGTGTTGTGAGTATTGCTACCCCAGCACTTTTGACACCCATTTTCATGGTAAACGTTTCTTGTTTTGGTTGGCCGGCAGGGTCCTGAGGGAGGGAGTGAGAGTAGAGGAGGGCAGGAGACACAGAGAGTGGAGGCCAGGCAGCGATTCCGATCAAGCCACTCTCTTTATTGAGAGACCACGCATGTCTTATATAGGGTAGAAGGCGGGCGGTTGACGTGAGTTAGTTGCTAGGAAACAAGGGCGAGGACTGCAGCGTCAGCACCCAGCCCAAGAGGCCAACAAGGCAGGCTTGGGAGGTAAACAAGAAGGCCTCAGCTGAAGGTGCTAATGCCACTCTTGCTGTGCTGGGAGTGACGACGCAGGTCAAGGCACGGGTCTTTTCTCCTGGCAGCTCCCGGCAGTCTCTCACGCTCAGTCTGCATTCTTAGGTCTAAAATGAATCATTTTTTGTTGTTTGTTTTAGAGAGTGTGAGCAGGGTAGGGGCAAAGGGTGAGAGAGAGAATCTCAAGCAGGCTCCCACTCAGCATGGAGTCTGATGGCGGGGTTCAGTCCCATGACCTTGGGATCATGACTTGAACCAAAATCAGGAGTTGGACGGATATTCAACTGACTGAGCCACCCAGGCGCCCTGGGTCTGTTTTTTATTCATTCTCTCACCCTGTGTCTTTTAACTGAAGTGTTTAGTCCATTTACAAATGGAGTGCTTAGTCCATTTACATTCAGAGTAATTATTGATAGATATGTGTTTATTGCCATTTTATTACTTATTTTGTGGGTTGTTTCTGGAGATTTCCCCTGATCTTTTCTTGTCTTTTTCTTGTTCATGGTTTGCTGGTTTTCTTTAGTGATATATTTGGATTTCTTTGTCTTTTTTCTTTGCGTATTTATTAGTGGTTTTGATTTGTGCTTACCATTAGGTTTTTTATAACAGCTTCTGTATACAGCATTCTGCATTAACTTGATGGTCATTTGAGTTTGAACCCTTTCTTTATTCCTCTCCTCCCCATGTTTTGGGTATATATCTTTACATCCTTTTATTTTGTGAGTTCCTTTACTGAGTTTTTACAAAAATACTCATTTTTACTGCTTTTGTGTTTTCCTACCTTCATACTATCATTTTTGGTCTTTCCACTTTAGGAGATTCCTCTTCAATATCTCTTGCAGGGCCAGTTTGGTGGTCACAAACTCCTTTAGTTTTTGTCTGGGAAACTCTTTATCACTCCTTCTATTCTGAATGATAGCTTTGCTGGATAGAGTATTCTTATCTGCATATTTTTCCCATTCAGCACTTTCAATATGTCATTCTGCTCCCTTCTAACTTGTGCAGTTTCTTTTGAAAAATCTCTTGCTAGCCTTATGGGTGGTAACGTAATGACTTCTTTTGCCTTGCTGCCTTTAATATTTTTTCTTTATCACTATATTTTGCCATTTTAATAATAGCATGTTTTGATGTGGATCTGCTGTTGTTGACCTTCATGGGGGTTCTCTGCTTCCTGGATCTGGATATTCACTTTCTTCCTCAGTAGGGAAGCTTTCAACTATTTTTTCTTCAAATAAATTATCTGCCCCTTTTTCTCTTTCTTCTTCTGGGACTCGTGTAGATACGAATGTTACTACATTTGATGGGCGTCACTGAATTCCCTAAGTTTATTCTCGTTTTGCATAACTCTTTTTTCTCTCCTTTGTTCAGCTTGATTACTTTCCATTATTCTGTCTTCCAAGTCATTGATTTGTTCCTCTGCTTCTTTACCCTGCCGCTATTCATTCTATCTGGTGTGTTTCTCATTTCAGTTATTGAGCCCTTTATCTCTGCTCTGTTAGTCCTTATCTGTGTTAATGGTCTCACTAATGATGTCCTTCATTTTTTACTCAAGTCCAGTGAGTATCTTTATGATTATTGCTCAAATTCTCCATCAGGCATATGCTGCTATGTATTTTACTTAGGTTTCTGGTCATAGCCTTGTACTGTTCTTTTTTCATTTGAGACAAATTCCTCTGTCTCCTTTTGTCTAAGTCTCTGTGTATTAGGAAAGTCAACTGTTTCTCCTGTTCTTGAGCATAATGACTTCAAGAACAGCTTCTTCACGTGCATCTCCACAGTATGGTGTCCCTGGCGCCCTGGCACTTCCAAGAATATCTCCATTGTGTGCTATGTATGCTCTGCTAATGTGTCCTGGTCTTTTTTTTTTTTTTAATGTTTTATTTATTTTTGATACAGAGAGAGGCAGAGCATGAGACGGGGAGGGGCAGAGAGAAGGAGACACAGATCCGGAAACAGACTCCAGGCTCTGAGCTAGCTGTTAGCACAGAGCCTGACGCGGGGCTCAAACCCATAAACGTGAGATCTGACCTGAGCCGAAGCCGGAGGCTTAACCGACTGAGCCACCCAGGCGCCCCCTGGTCTTTTTATCCTTCACACCAGTCATTTGCAGGGTTTTCTTTGCCTGTTGTGAGCAGGATTTGTTCCCTAGCCTGAATGTGGGACATTTTATCTAGGTATGCTCTGGTCTGCTTTTGAAATGGGACCTCTTGCCACTGCTGCTGGAACCAAGGCCTTGCAAAACTCATGGGTACGAAGATGCAGTGTGGGCAGAGGTTTGAGCTGGTCTTCTGTGAAAGGGGTCCCACCCACTGGGACTAAAGCAAGCATGACTGGGAAGGGTGGTTACACTAGAGTGTAGGCAGGGCAAGTCTCAGTGTAAGAAATTAGGTGTTGGAGTCCATTGGTTCCCGCAGATGGCTCTGTGTGTGTGCTGAGGGGTGGGGGAAGGAAATGGCGCCAGCCAGTTCCCTGTTCCCTTAGGGGTCTCTTTGTGAACACAGTCTCTCTGGGACACAACTAACCTTCCTGCTGTGTGCTCCAGGCAATTTTTAGATGGCTGTTTCCCTACCGTGTGTCTACAGGCTGTTTTGCCCTGTCTTTTCTCCAGTAGCAGGTTCAGTGTCTTCTGAGCTCTCCCAGAGCCGAACATGCTGACCTTTAAAACTCCAGACTTTAAGCCCCACTGGTTATAGGAGCTCATAAAATTCAGGCCCTCTCTATTTCCAAGCCAGTTGATACGGGGGTTTGCTCTCCCTGTGCATTCCCCTGTGTGTGGGTCTGTCTCTTGCCCTTTTCCACAACTGCAGCTCCCTCCCCACCTGAGCGGCCACTGTTGGTTTCTCTCCCAAACCATGTCTCTGCACTTTTTACCTTCACTGTGGCCCCTTCTCTACTTTTAGTTGTGGAGTTTGTTTTGCCAGTCTTCAGATTGATTTCTGGGGTTTTTAGGATATTTGATAGTTACTTAGTTATATTCATGGGACAATGGAAGCCTAGGGGCCTCTCTCTTCCACCATATTTCCTCCCAGCATTTTGAATTTTTCATCTGTATTCTAATTTCTGTTCATGTCTCTGATGGCTATTATATCACCATAATATTTAAATTAATATTTAGCTCTTTTGATAGTAACTTTTTTCAGCTTTGTGTTATAACAGAAAAACTCTTTAACTGGGAGTCAGGGAGATGCAAGTGTTTGCTGCTAAGTGGACCTTGGAGGTAATTAAATAAATGGTACCATTTTGTCCAACTGCAAATATCCTATGAGTATCATCAAAGTTGACTGTAATAGCTGCTTTGTTAGGAGAGGTCTCCCTTCACCAATTTTTTTTCACATTTTAAAAGTATGTGTAGTTGAAATAATACGTAAGGATTTTCTTAAGTATTTTATTATAGTGATTTCGTATTTTTAATTCCAAATTGTAAGTTTCATTTAATTGCCTAACTAGGAATTTCACTTGCTTCCCTAGCCATATCCTGCAAACGAGAATTCCAAACTTGCTTCTGATAAGGTGGATGACTATGATCATGCAGCAGAGTACATGAAGAACAGTCAAGTAAGGTTACCTTTGGTAAGTTTTCATTTGTAGCATGTTTTATAGAAAATGAAACAAAAAGCATATAGTAAATGGAAACTTAATGAAATTATTTCACTGGTTTACAAATCACATACATGTTAGTCTGTTTCCCCTTTTTATAGCCATGGTATATAAAGTATAGTGTATTTCAATACTGAGAACTGAGTCCTATTTCTGAGGCAGTAAGGATGGGGATAAAGTTACAAGCTTGGTTGAAGGGTTCCTTGCCTATCATTATATTTTAACCTGGGCACTGCTGATTCACTGTGTTCCATAGATAAAATTCAGGGGTTCATGAACTTACATGGAGAAAACTTACAGCTCCATTTGCAACAACTTCTGCATGCAAGTTCACATTTTCTTTAATTAAGAATGCAACAGTACCACAATGGTATTAGATATAGCTGTGACTGTCATCAATAGAAATTACAGATATTTCCATAACATGTTTCTGCTGAAATCTTAGAGTATTATTTACATTTATCACTTCCTCAAAATCACATTAGCTACTGGAATGGCCACTCTATCTTGTTAGTCTAAGGACATGGGCAAAGTCATGGACACATATATTACTATATCAACGTTTTTTAGTATTTTCATAAATATTTAAGATATAATTTACTTCCATTGTATGATATGTATTTTGTGATTCCTTTGTAAAAACACAAAAATCTTATTTCCTCTTACAATACTATTGGATGTTTTAAGAGAGACTTTTTAATTTTTTTTTTCATTTTCCAAGTTAAAAATATAAAATCGATGCTTTTTCTAATCATACACACACACACAAATACCCTATATTACACAAATTCACCCTTCAGTTGAGAATCAGTAGTTTAGAGAATTAAGTAGGGAATAAAATGAGAGGATAACATTAAAATCTCATTTTTGGATGTATTTAGATCACAATAATATTAACAGTAAATTTTGTGTACAGTTGACCCTTGAACAATGTGGGTTTTGGGGTGCTGACTCCCCATGCAGTCAGAAGTAAGCCTGTAACTATTGATTCCCCAAAATGTAACTACTAATAACCAATTATTGACCAGAAGCCTTACCAATAACATGATTAGTTAATAACATATTTTGTATGTTATCTGTATCATATACTGTATTCTTATAGAAATATAAGCTAGAGAAAAGAATATTACTTAAAAATCATAAGGAAGAGAAAAAACATTTACAGTATGGATTTGTTGAAAAAAATCCACATTATAAGTATACCTGCACAGTTCAAACCTGTGGCCTTCAAGGGTCAACTTATATTTATAGGGAAGGGAGGGTTATTTGGGCACTTCTGCCCATTATTGAAAAATATGCATTTATGTACTTCCATATTTAATCTAAAATGTTCTCTCTCTCTCTCTCTTTTTTTTTTTAGGGAACCTTGAGTAAGTCAGAGTGGGAAGCCACAAGTGAGTATATACAGATTTTCAAAGATTATTTCAGAGTGATCATTAAAATTTGAAAACTTTGGAATTTTTTGATATACATTAGGGGGTGTGTGTGTTTATGTTTACACAAAATCCCTACATGTCTAATTCACTCTTTCTTGCACAATGATACTATTTAGTGCCTAGAGAAAATATATGCAGGACGTTCCTTAACATAAACTTTCGTGAGCATTCCTTTTTCTTTTTTAAGTTTGTTTATTTTGAGAGAGACAGCGTGAATGAGGAAGGGGCAGAGAAAGAGAGGCAATCCCAGGCAGGCTCTGTGCTGCCAGCGCTGAGCCTGATGCAGGGCCCCAGCCCGCAAAGCCGTGACATCCGGCCCTAAAGCGAAACCAAGAGTCAGTCGCTTAACCGACTGAGCCACCCAGGTGCCCCTGACATTCTTAAACATTTTCATTACCTGCTGTTTTTAACTCAGATTTCTCTTGGAAATGTTGGCTAATGGAACACCTCTGTGTATTTTGTTTCTAGCCACTCTGATGTTAACATCAAAGGCATAATTAATAAGTAATAGACCATTTAGCGAAGCAGCAATAGCAGGATATTTTAGAGGGATGTGTATTGGGAAGGGCCTGGTACAGAGACATCCGGAAGTGAGATGCCTGTCTTCGGAAGTCAGAGGTCTGGCAAACCTGTGAAGTCCGTGGTGCTTCCGCAAATGGGTGCTGAGGAAGGCAGCACCCAGGGCCTCAGTGTTACAATGATAATACCCTGATGTGGCTGCCCTGAGGACAGCAAAGGTAGTTCCCACTGTTCATTTAAGTATTTGTTGATGATGTTGAAGGCATAAGTGGTAATCAGAGATAATCTATTTGATAAATGCTGAGTATTAACTTATGTAAGGTTCTGTGGAAGGGCTTTGGGGAATAAACAGAATAAGCAGTTGCAGTCTCTACTTTCTAGGTATTTACAGTCTGATGAAAGAAACAGACACAAATAAATGCAGTGCTGGGCAAACTGTTTTAAGTGCTCAGGTTTCGTTAATAGGGAAAATAGCTGTAGGAGACCCTAAGGAAAAGTAGTAAAATCTGGGAAATAATAATAGTCGGTATAATTGAGTATTTAACATGTGCTCAATCATGACTAGGGCCTTTTCATGTGTTGTAACGCATTTAACCATCACAACTTTAGGGGCAGACTAGACTTACTAATATCGCATTTAAATAGCTTGTCTGAGCTCACAGAGCTAACTCAGGTGATTCATACTTGTACCTATGGCTTCATGGAAGCCTCTGTGAAGGGATTTTTCTTAAGACTTGATGAATTGGAGAGAGAAGAAAAGGAAGGAATACAAACAGAGCCAACATGTTGAGCCTATTTGTCTAAGAATATTGGTGCCCTTAGTGGAAATGGGATTAGAGGACCAGCAGACTGAGAAATGTGTGCCTCAACCTGTATGTTTCATTACTTTTCCCAGAGTGGAGGCTTAGATATCTTAGATAGCCTGCCAGTCCTAAAGTTTGATGTAAGCAAAACAGCGTTGGTCAAAGGTCGTCATGGTGGTACTAGCTATAGTTTAGAACTGTATTTCTGTACCTCAGTGTGGACTTCAGTGATAGCATGCAGATGAAGAATTAGATGCCCCCAGACAGTGGAGGGAGAGATCGGTTAGAGATGTGAAAAGCAGTAGGAAAGGAGCAGTGGCCACATTTCAGCCAAGATCTAGCATGTCGGGCTCAGTGTGGTCTTTCATGAATTACACTATTCTAAACTGGAGGGCTTTGTGGGCTGGAGTCACAGTCTAATAAGTAGAAGAAACTATACCTTAAACTCCTACTTGTCTAATTAAGCTCCTATTACCAGAATCTGCTGCTCCTGTAGAAGATTCTTTAAATGTGAAAGGAAAGTAGAGAATTGTTGCTTATTTGCTTTTAGAAGTGGTTCAAGATTTATTTCTTTAAATTCCAATTGAAATGCCCACACAGAAGGCATTTTAGGGAGGAAAGAAAGTTACTGTCAATCTGCAATCAGACACTGCATCTTCGTGGTTTCAAGTGACCCTAGATTTAGGAAGGGTCAAAGCTGGATTGTCTGTAGTAGGTACCAGTGTGTTTGGGGTGGGTTGGACTGCAGAAAGATCACTTGGAGAGGGGCAAGCTAAGTAACACTGCCTGCTCCTAAGTCTGATATACTTACAGATATCTTAGACTGCTTTGCTTCCTTGTCTTCTGGAAGAATCTGCTATGTTGATATCACCCTGACTATTCTCTGTCCATCTTTCTATTGTGTTGCCAGAAATATTTCATTTCTTTCTTTTTATTTATTTACTTTGAAAGAAAGAATGAGCAGTGGAAGGGCGGGGAAAGAGGGGTACAGAGGATCCAAAGTGGGGCTTGAATTCACAAACCATGACATCATGACCTGGGCTGAAGTCAGATGCTTAACTAACTGAGCCACCCAGGTGCCCCAGTATTTTATTTCCCTTAAAAGAAATTAGGAACTAGTGGATAAGAAACAAAGAATAGTATTGCCATGGTAGCGTTTTGGAAGGACTGGTATGGTACTCCTGAACAGGTTGAGTAAAAAGCTAGAGGATCAGCAGTTTTTACATGGTCAGTAGTCATTCATCTGCACACCATTCAGAAGTTAACTCGTGAGTGGAGACACCAAGGTACATGGCCTACTATCTTGACTTGCTGGCTGAGTGTCCTAGTATATGCATGAACCTCCTCGTGATGTTTTGAGGATTTGTCTTTTTTTAGATGTTTGCTCACCATAAAATCTACTGGCATCTTAGAAGATATAACAGATTTGAACTTCACTGTGATCCAGAATGAGGAACCATAGATACATTTAGGTGTCTTTGAGTGAAAACACACCAAAGCAAGAAACCATATTTAAAGGAGAGTATTTTGGGGACTGGAATATCACTGTTGGGGCCAGATAAATATCTCTAAGCATCAGTTATCCATATAATTATCAGTTATGTAGCAAAAGCCACATAGCTTTTGGCTCACTTTCCTTGTCAGGCCCTACAACACCGTAATTGGATAGGTGGATGAATTTTAACATGCACATCATGTATGTTCCTTATAATATATTCCTTATAATTCTTACTAGTGTTTTACTGAACAGAAAGCGTAGAGAGCCATTGCCAGGAGTCCTCGAGACAATGCGGCTATCCTACCTGTCTCGCTCCAGATGGAAAGAATTGAGTTGTAAGATTTTTAAAATTTTGTTTTATACTTTTAATTTTTCTTACCTCAAGCTGTTTTTAGAGATGTTTAGAGCTCTTGAATTGGTTTTCCCAAGAGCTGTAATGTCACTATTACAGTAAGTGGATATTTTCAGGTAAACAGATAGAATCTCATAGCTGCTTAAATAGAACTCAAAATAATTGAGGACTCTTAGAAATGATGGGCTTTTTCCCTTCAGAAGCTTGAGAATTTTTCCCAAATTATGAACAGGACTGAAATTGTACTGTTTAGCATGAGCATATGAGAAACCAAACTCTACTTTTTATTATTTTCTTTTTAGGTATTTACTTGGTCTTTGCATTTGAGAAGCAGCAGTGACCACACACACAGTAGCCCAGGACAGCTGCAGCCCGTCCTGTACGGATGTGCGTGATCCGTCCTCCATCTGACAACTTCCTGTTTGTTTGTTTTAATTAGTCTAAATGTGCAGGATGCTGCCGGAAACTCCAGTGTATAAATTCAACATTTGCTGTCTGTGACAGATGAACTTTTGTTGTGTATATAAGAATGAGTTGGGACCTTTGTCTTTAAAAATCTATTTTTAAGTAATGTTCTAAGAATTCCATTTGCCTCTCTCTTAGTGCATAAAAATTATAACCTGACTTGTTAAAGCTGCTGGGCCCTTTCCACAGTGCTCTGATTTGTTCAATGTTTATTTATAGTATTAAATTTATTGTAGTTGTAGAATTGATGAGGGAATATACTGGTTTGCCGGGGTGTGTGCTCATTTCTGTAGTTTTGTTATATAGTGTTTTTCAAGATTAAATGGACTGTGTTCTGTACAACTGAATGTGTTCAGTATACATTGCTAAAGTTACAAGTTTAAAACAAAATTGTAGATGACCATGAAGTTATTTAGCTAGAATTTTAGCCAGTTATTACATTTCATTATAAATATTAACTATTTCATTTGCTAATACTATCTAATTCTGGAACTGTTTAGAACATTTTAGATGCCAGCATCAAATTGTTTTGGACTTTAGGGGCTTTATCTTAAGAATTTCCTTCCGTGGCAATTAATGCTTCCTGTTATCAAGAATGTAATTAGCCAGATTTCCCTTTCTTCATTAAGCAAAAATGCCATTGTTTTTCTCAAGATTTAATGAACCTGTCCCTTGTGAACCTGTTGCGCATTTTCCTCAGATGTACGTATGAAACTGCAGTAGGAGGATGTGACTAAAGGAAACTGACAAGCAGACTTCAGATTAATTCTCCTTGATGTCAGAGAGGATACTGGCACTGTGTGCTGTAGAGATTTCGTTACTCCCCTCCAGCCCAGAGAGAAGCAGTGCTGGTTCTTCTGTTACAATGTTGTACTTTCCACAGAAGGATCCAGCATCTCATGTGCAGAATTTGTATTTGCCATTTCAGAACCCTTACTGTTTTCAGCACTGGCTTCTTGCCTGACTCCTCTTCCCACAGACACCGAGGTGAACTGTTGTCCTTTACATAACTGTTGAAACACAAGTGTTTAGGTAGTGAAAGACTTAACTTACAGAGAGCAAAGCAGAGCAATTATTGCATATTCTTTTAAAAACCATTTATTTAATGCATGGGTTTAAAAGTATTACTTTCTATAACTATCCAGAGTACTTGTTTGAAAGGCAGAGTTTCTTAATTCGTTCATACATGTTGATTATTCATGGTGTTAGAGTAATAGACCTTTTAACAAGGGAACACAGGTTACCTAATTTCTGTTCCTTGTGCCATCTGTCAACTTGCAATCTATTACCAGCTTACGAAAATTAAGTCTTTTTGCCTTTTGCAGTGGTTTGCCGTAGTCATTTGGAGAAATAAATAATAGTACTCCTGACTATAGTGGCTGCCATTAGCTAACAAAGGTTTGGTAATGGTGCTGGGGAGGTAGGGATGGTGAGCTCTTAATGTTCTATATCCAGGTTCATGTCAGTTCTGGGGCAGGTACCAGAAAGTATTTTGATAGTTCAATAGAGGATGTAAAGGTTCTTTATCATTTCCTATCATCATTCTCATTTAATGGTCGTAGTTAACTTTAAGCAAGTAAGAAAACATTTTTAGCCTCTTGGTCTTTTCACTCCATGATGATTTGTGGGAGAGAAGGATTCCGCTGAAGGATGGAGTGATTGGTGGTGATACAAAGCAGAAAAGGAAGGTGGAGTCCCTGGAGCCTTCACCAAAGGGGTAGAAAGGAGCAAAGAAAACCCAAGTGGATTGAGCAGGTCTTTTCAGTCTGAGCAAGCAAGCTATTGTGTGTGCAGGAGGCACACAGAGCCATACCCAGAGGATGCAGAGTTCCAGCGTTTCCCTTGCCCTTGAACTTTGTTGGTCTCATGGCCACCTCTGCTCCCGCCCCCAACTCCTGGATGGGTTCCTGCTGCAGCTAAGTTTCTGGGCAGTGACTCAGGGATAACTTAGAAAAGGTGGATCCTGCCCATCATCTCCCATCACCAAGGTAAAAGCTGGGAGGACTTCGCACTACCCCCCACCCCCACCCCTGCCACCACACCCAAAACCCACACCCACAGTCTGAATGTTTGGGGACTTTGCATTCAAGACTTGTTATAACTGTTATGAAGAGGACATGGCTCTTCACTGTCAGGTCAGTGATGTGAGTAGTTGTGGGAGTGACTATAGGCACTCCGATTTGTCCTCCAAGGATGAACGTGAAATGACCAAACCAGCCATTTGTGGAGAGGACACAACCTAAGGATTGGGAGGATTGGTCTGGGAACATGACTGGCTTATGGTATAACAAAGAATGCTCAGGTTGAATTCTTTGGGCCTAGAATACATTAAAGGAGAGGTACCCTGTAGCCACAGTGTTCAGGGAAACAAATCGGCCATTTCCAGCTGCATCCAACGTCCTAACCTGTACACTATCGCCATCTGCAGGTAATGACTGCTCTTACAATGCCCACCAAGCCTCTGGTTCCAGTGTTACTCCCCAAAGACATTTGCCCCCAGGGAGAGAAGGCATTGATGAGAGCCTTTGACTTCTATTAACTAATGTGCATGATGATTCTGAAAGGTAGATTGCCGGGTACACAGTTTCTTAGCCTCCTTGGTCCCCAAACTTGGAAACTGAGGAAATAGGATTGCTGTTTAAATTATGATAGCATTAATAGGGCAGCAGAGCAGAAGTGTACAAGTGACGGGCTTTGAGACAGGGTGCAATGTTGGTTAGCAGTGGAGATGCAGAAAAAGCATTGTCCACTGTCAGAGGTCCAGATTTTCAGTCTCATTTGTTCTGTAGATGTGTTCTTCAGCCTGTCGTAGCTTATTGCATCTCGGTTATTTTTTGAGAGATCTTCAAGTATCTTTCTAGTGAAGATTTGGCCTCTTGTGTAGGTCTGCCTAGGAGAAAATGCCAGTGTGAATATTCTACCTACTAATGATAGTTTTCATTATTGATAAACTGACTTTTTTATTGTCTACCTCAGGCTCTGTATGTATTGTGAGCCAGTCACTGCCCAGGCCTCTGCATCTTCAAAGTAAAGGTCAGATCCAGGACCCAGGGCCCTAAATAAAAGTTGTACCCAAATGCCTGTGGATTTAACGGCCATTTGGTCAATAGGAAGCATACGTGTATGAGATCACCACCTCCCTAGATGCTGTTATGTCAAAACCAGACACCTGATCAGCAGTTTCTCCATTTCTCACCCTCCGACAGAGCAACAGCCCTGATTCCTTGAAGGCCAGTCAGTCCAGTAGCTCCTACAGCCAGCTCTTCACCTTCTCAATGTGTCTTCTGCTCCCATGTAGCCCTGAAGCATGGTGCCTGCTACTCACTGCAGTACTAAGCAATTGCGGGACACCCAAGAATACCCTCCTCAGTTTGGGGAGACTTTTGGGTTGGTTCTGAAGCCCTCAGCTCTCTAGATTCCTCCCGAGCCACACTTGGGGACAGCATACCTTGGATAAAGCCAAGTTGACAACTAACATTTATTAGGTCAGTTATTTTTCTAAATCTTTTATATGTGTTAATCTGTTTTGATCCTTATAACGATTTGAGGTAAGCACTAATCCCCATTTTAATAATGATACTGAGGCATAGAGAGGGTACAGATTTGCTAAGGCAGAGCCAAGATTTGAACACCTGTATTCCTCAAGTCTGGTCTGCAACCCAATCTCATGTTTTTTATATATATATATATATATATAATCCAGGGACGTCAGAAAGACTCAGATGACTTCTCACCTTTTCACTACCCACAACTTGAAATGTTAACTGGTTGGTGCGCCAACCTTTTGGTTCAAACCTTTGATACTTGTTAAATGTTACCTGAGAGGAGCATTTATCCTGAGTAAGAGGCTTTAGGGCAGAGAGAGCAGAAGGACATGTGAGTGTACTAGGGGAAGAGGGTAAAAAGTGAGTAATTAATAGGCAGGAGGGCAAAGATCAACTTGGACTTCGTATTTTGGTAGACCGGCTCCTTTAGCAACCAGTGCTATGGTAAACCTAGTTTAGTCTGCATGTTAGAGGACGGGGGGTCTTTTCCCACCCTCACCATTTGGAAGTGGCAGGAGGTGGTAGCATAAGTGTGAGAGAGGGTAGCCAAAGGGAGAGGCCTAGAGAGAAGGAATAATTTCTTCAGTCGGAGTTGATTATCTAAGCAGAGGCAAATAATTTTGTTTTAAATTTTAAGCAAAAAGTAACATACACTAGTCATTGATTTTTCACAAATGGAACACAAATGCAATCATCACTTAAATCAACAAACTATTACCACTAACCTGTATTGTCCCTCGTGTTCCCTTTCAGGCACTACCTCCCCAAGCATAACCACCATCTGACTTCTAAGAATATAGATTAGTTTGTCTGCTTTTGAACATCATATAAATGGAATCAAATAGTATATATTCTCTTATATCTGGCTTATTTGCTCTGTGTTATGTTTGTAAGATTTCTGTTGCATGTATTTATACGTGGTTTCTTCTCCTGTCTGTATAGTATTCCATTGTGTAAATAAACCACATATTTATCCGATGGATGTTGGTTCATTTCCAGTATGGGAACTATTTTTGATAGTACCACCTCAGATATTCTAGTACATGAATTTTGGCACACGTTGGTACTCATTTCTGCCGAGCAATGGAATTACAGGGTCACAGTATGTACATTATGTTCAGTTTTACTGGATAACTGCCAGATAGTTTTCAAAAGTTCCAATTGTCCACACTTGGTAGTGTCAATCTTTGTCGTTTTATTCTGGCAGGCATGTAGTGGTATCTCATTGTGTCTTTAGTTTTCATTTCACTGATGATTATTATTCACTGAAAAGTTTGAACACTTTTCATATTGCCTTTTGATTATCCCCTTGTTAAATATCTGTTCAGGTTCTTGCCCACTTTTCCATTGGTTGGACTATCTTTTGTATTGTGGTTTTAAAAATATATCAATTTTGGATACATGTCATCTGTTGAATGTATTGTGTTGTGAGACTATATGAAATATATGTATAATACATATGAAAAGAAGCTGTTAATTTTAATATAGTATACCAGTGTACTCTTTCATAGTTGGTATATTTTGCTTAAGAAAGGTTTGTCTATTCTGAAATCATGAAGATGTTCTGTGTTTTCTTCAAAATCTTTTTTGTTTTACCTTTTACTTTTAAATCTGAATCATATTGATTCTCTTGTTAATCGTGTTAGGTAGGGTTTAAGGTAGTAGTTTTCCTTTATGGATTTCCAGCTCTCCCAACACCGTTAACTGATTTAAAACAAAACAAAACAAAAATCTTATTTTCCCTGTACCTCTGTTTTTCACCTTTTTGATATAAGGTGGTCATACATGTGTGGGTTTGTTTCTGAACTCTGTTCTGTTTCACTGGTCAGCTTATTTATCCATGCACCAATACCACACTATCTTAATTATATCTTTGTAATAGGTCTTGATATCAATAAAGGAGACAAAGGTAGTTTTAGCTTGTTAATTATGTTGAGCAAAGTGAAAAGTGGTACTTGGTGAGTGCATATAGATAGGCAAGGGTGGGAAGAAACCTGGATATTATTCTGAAATCAGTGGAAAGCCACGATAAGATTTTATCAGTGTGGTAATCTATTTTATGTTTTTAAAAGATAGCCCTGATCAATATAGAAAAGATTTCAACAACCCTATTACCAACTTAACCTAAATGTCATCTGTAGAACACTTCAACAACAGCAAAATAGACATTCTTTTTAGGCATAAATAAAGTATTCTGCAGGGTAGACCATAGACCATATGTCCATAAAATTAAGCGAATTAAAATCATACAAAACATTTTTCCTACCACAATAGAATTAGAAATCAAAAGCAGAAGGAAATTTGAGAAATCTATAAATGTTTGGAATTAAACCAAAGGACTTCCTAAATAGCCCATGGGTCAAAATAGAAATGGCAAGGAAACTCAGAAAATATTTTGAGCTAAATGAAAATAAAAATATCACTTTGTGTGGGATGAAGCTAAAGCAGTACTTAGCTATAAAAACCTATATTGGGAAAGAAAAAATAAAGGGACTCTCTAGTCCATAACCTAAGATTCCACTTATGTAACTAGAGGGGGACTGGGGGAAAATAAGCATATTAAACCCAAGGCAGGGAGAAAGAAGGAAATAAGAATAAAAAAGAAATAGAAGACAGAAATGATGGAGAAAATCAAAATAAAAAATTGATTCTTTGAAAAAAACAAAACTGGCAGAATATGAAAATAATAAGTTACCAAAATGAGGAATGAAAGAGGAACTCCCTACTAAAAAAAAGGGGGGGGGCGATTATAAAGGAATAATATGAACAATTTTATGTTACGAAACAATTTGAATTAAGACAAAAAGGCCCAAAATACTGAAACTGACTTAAAAAAAATAGGAAATCTGAATAGTAAAAAAAAACAAAAAGTATTAAAAATCTACCACAAACTCAGGCCCAGATGGCTTCACTGGTGATTTCTATGAAAAATATTTAAGGAAGAAACAATACCAATCCTTCATAAGCTCTTCTACAAAGTAGAAGAGGAGGGAGTATTTCCCATCTCCTCCTATGAGGCCCTGATACCAAAGTTAGGAAAAGACAAACTAATATCTCATGAATATGGATCCAAAATTCTCCACCAAAACAGCCAACAGAATCCAGCAGCATATAAAAAAGATTATATACCACAATGAGGTAGGATTTATTCCAGTAATGCAAATCTGAAAAGAAAATTAATATAACTCACCATATTAATAGAGTAAAGGAAAAGCCACATGATCACTGCAATAGACAAAGTATTTTATAAAATTCTGACATGCCTGATGATAAAACTCTCAACAAACTTGGAATAGAAGGGAACCTCTTCAGCCTGATCAAAGGCATCTACAAAAACCAACGGCTAACATCATGCTTAATGAAAACAGATAAAATCACAAATAAGACAAAGATATTCACTCTCACCACTATTTAATGTTATACTAGAGGGTCTAACCTTTTTTTCACAGCTATCTGAAGTGGCAATCATTATATAGCAGCTTATCTATGATGCATTCATGATAAATGATACAATTTATTACTTGCCCATAAGCTACAACACAGCCTGCTTAATACCTTTCCTTAAATTCCACCTCTATACTACAATATACTTGAGGTCCATGCAAAAAAGTAGCTACTTTTTATACAGGAAATGGATGATTAAGTCTTTGGTGTTGTAAAACACCTTCATTTAAACATAACCACCCCCACCACCAAAAAAAAGAAGAGGAAAAAAAAAGTAATGAAAATAATAAGGGGAAACCCAAGACACAGTTCCTAGGGAGGAAAACAACAACAACTACAACAAAAACCAAAAAAACCCATC
>NC_043713.1:62903169-62904217 GCF_006229205.1 Suricata suricatta | reverse complement strand
AACCCTTGGTTTCATTGATCTGTTCAATTGTTTTGTGGATTCTATCTTGTTTAATTCTGCTCTGATCTTTATTATTTCTTTTCTTTTGCTGGGCTTGGGGTGTTCTTGCTGCTCCCTTTCTAGTTTCCTTAGGTGCTCTGTTAGGTTTTGAGTTTGTGCTTTCTCTGATTTGTTGAGGTAGGCCTGTATTGCAATGAACTTTCTTCTTAAGACTGCCTTTGCGGCATCCCAGAGAGTTTGAATTGCTGTATTCTCATTTTCATTCGTCTCCATATATTTTTTAATTTCCTCTCTAATTGCCTGATTGACCCAATCATCCTTTAGTAGGGTAGTTTTTAACCTCCACATTTTTGGGGGTGTTCCAGACTTCTTCCTGTGGTTGATTTTGAGTTTCATAGCATTGTGATCTGAAAGTGTGCATGGTATGATCTCAATTCTTTTGTATTTATGGAGGGCTGCATTATGACCCAGTATGTGATCTATCTTAGAGAATGTACCATGTGCACTTGAGAAGAAAGTGAATTCCAAGGCCTCAGGATGTAGAGTTCTAGATATATCTGTCAAGTCCATCGGTTCCATTGTGTCATTCAGGTCCATTGTTTCTTTAGCGATTTTCTGTGTAGTTATCTATCCATTGCTGCAAGTGGAGTATTAATGTCTCCTGCAATTAGAACATTCTTATCAATAAGATTGCTTTTGTTTGTGATTAATTGTTTTGTATATTTGGGTGTTTCCAAATTTGGTGCATAGACATTTATAATTGTAAGCTCTTCCTGACGGATAGACCCTGCAATTATTATATAGTGTCCTTCTCATCTCTTGTTACTGCCTTTACTTTAAAGTTCATTTTGTCCAATATAAGTATGGCTACTCCAGCTTTCTTTTGGCTTCCAGCAGCATGATAGATATTTCTCCATCCCCTTAAGTTCAGTCGGAAGGTGTCCTCGGGTGTAAAATGAGTCTCTTATAGCTCATACCCATTCTTCTCAAACTATTCCAAAAAATTCAAATAGAAGGAAAACTTCCAAATTCATTCTATGAAGCCAGC
>NC_043713.1:62901840-62903069 GCF_006229205.1 Suricata suricatta | reverse complement strand
GGGAAATTCAAATCAAAACCACACTGAGAAACCACCTCACACTGGTCAGAGTCGCTAAAATGAACAAATCAAAAGACTATAGATGCTGGCGAGGGTGTGGAGAGATGGGCACCCTCCTACACTGTTGGTGGGAATGTAAACTGGTGCAGCCACTCTGGAAAATAGTGTGGAGACTCCTCGAAAAACTTTCCATAGAACTCCCCTATGACCCAGCAATAGCGCTGCTAGGGATTTACCCAGGGGATACAGAAGTGCTGATGCATAGGAGCATATGTACCCCAATGTTCATAGCGGCACTTTCTACAATAGCCAAATCATGGAAAGAGCCTAAATGTCCATCAACTGATGAATGCATCAAGAAGATGTGGTATATATATACAATGGAGTACTATATGGCAATGAGGAAGAATGAAATATGGCCATTTGTAGGAAAGTGGATGGACCTTGAGGGTGTCATGCTAAGCGAAATAAGTCAGGCAGAGAAGGATAGATACCATATGTTTGCATTCATAGGTCTAACAGGAGAGACCTGGCAGGGGACCATGGGGAGAGGAAGGAAGAAAGAGAGCAGGGAAGAGTGAGGGGCACAGATCAAGGGATACTACTGAATATTGAAAACGAACCATGGACTGACAGGGAAGGGTGAGGGAGGGAGCGGGTGATGGTCATGGTGGGGGGCATTTGTGGGGAGAAGCACTGGGTGTTATATGGAAACCAATTTGACAATAAACTATTATATATAAAAAAAAAGAAAATACCACAATCCAAACTCTTTGGGATGCACAAAGGCAGTCCTAAGTGGAAAGCACATTGCACTCCAGGTCTATCTCAAGAAACCTGAAAAAGCCCAAGTACAAAATCTAACAGTGCACCTGAAAGGAACTAGAAGCAGTGCATCAAGAACACCCCAAACCCAGAAGAAGAGAAATAATAAAGATCAGGACAGAAACAAACAATATAGAATCCAAAAAAAAAAAAAAAAAAAAAAAAAAAAAAAAAAAAAAAAAAAAAAAAAAAAAAAAGAAAAAGAAAAAAGAAAAAAGCAAACCCAAATGAACAGACCAATGAAACCAAGAGCTTTTTTTTTTTTTTGAAAAAATAAATGAAATAGATAAACCTCTAGCCAGGTTTCTCAAAAAGAAAAGAGAGGGCTCCCAAATAGACAAAATCACGAATAAAAATGGATTTATTACAACCGATCCCTCAGAAATACAAGCAATCCTCAGGGA
>NC_043713.1:62894331-62901740 GCF_006229205.1 Suricata suricatta | reverse complement strand
AAAAAGAAAAAAGCAAACCCAAATGAACAGACCAATGAAACCAAGAGCTTTTTTTTTTTTTTGAAAAAATAAATGAAATAGATAAACCTCTAGCCAGGTTTCTCAAAAAGAAAAGAGAGGGCTCCCAAATAGACAAAATCACGAATAAAAATGGATTTATTACAACCGATCCCTCAGAAATACAAGCAATCCTCAGGGAATGGTATGAAAAATTATATGCCAACAAACTGGACAACCTAGAAGGAATGGACACCTAAAGACACCATGCACTACCAAAATTCAAACAGGAAGGGATCAAAAATCTGACCATACCCATAACTAGTGAAGAAATGGAATCAGTTATCAAAAATCTCCCAACAAAAAAGAGCCTTGGGCCAGATGGCTTCCCTGGGGAATTCTACCAGACATTTCAATCAGAGTTAATACAATTCTTCTCAATCTGTTCCAAAAAAATAGAAATGTAAGGAAAACTTCTGTACTCATTCTATGAAGACAGCATCACTTTTACTTCCAAACCAGACAGAGACCCAACAAAAAAAGAGAACCACAGGCCATATCCCTGATGAATATGGATGCAAAACTCCTCAACAAGATACTAGCAAATCGAATTCAACAGCATATAAAAATAATTATCCACCATGATTATGTGGAATTCATTCCTGGATTACAGGGCTCGTTCAATATTGCTAAATCAATGTGATACATTAACAAAAGAAAAGACAAAAAGCCATGGTCCTGTTGATAGATGCAGAAAAAGTATTTGACAAAAACACAGCATCCTTTCTTAATAAAGACCATCGAGAAAGTCGGAATGGAAGGAACGTACTTAAACATCATAAAAGCCATGTATAAGAAGCCCACAGCTAATACGATCCTCAATTGGGGAAAACTGAGAGCTTTTTCCATGAGATCAGGAACACGACAGGTTTGTCCACCCTCACCACTGTTGTTTAACATAGTGTTGGAAATTCTAGTATTCGCAGTCAGACAACAAAAGGAAATAAAAGGCATAAGAATTGGCAAAGATGAGGTTGGCCACCGCCTCCTCCTCCTCCTCCTCCTCCTCCTCCTCCTCCTCCTCCTCCTTCTTCTTCCTTATGTCCTCCTTCTGCCTTTCCCTTTTTTCCTTCTTCCTTCTTACATTCTGGGTTATATAATCATCACTTCAGGCTTATCTCTTTCTGCTTCACTTGAGTATAACCTCCCTGAGCGTGAAATGGGGCTTCCTGATCCTGGTGACCTTCATGAAATGTGTCCTTTATGAAACCCAGCACTGATCCATTTGGCAGGGGCCCTGGCATTCATTAAGAAAGGGCAAACATTGAGTGGTTTAATTCATGGATGTTTGTAGTTTTAAATAGATCATACACGAGACCAATACTCCAAAATTATTCTCAAACAGGTTTTAATATGAGTAAATAGTTTCTGAATATTACTTCTTTTTTCTTTTCTCTGGAAATAGCCTCCTCTTGATTTATACTTTCTGAAAATAGAAATTCAGGTCAAGATGTTACATTACTTAACTGATCTATCCCAAGATTATTTTACTCCACAAAAGCCTCATCATGGGCATGCCATTTTAACTTCTGTCCACATGGATTAGAACCTATTTACACATGGATATGACTGCTCTTGATTCATAGAGTCACACAGTGTTCCATTTAAAAACAGATTGTTTTGAGTAACATAAAATGAAAAAATGAGTGGTGAAAAGGAAGGTGTTTTTAGAGTTCCAATTCATCCCCTCTTAATTTTTGTTTATTAGAAATTTGTTTTTACATTAAGAAATATTGCAGTTAGACTTGTAAAATCCTAGTGCCACCACTTCCTAGCTGTGTGGCCTTGAGCATATTAATTATATTGAACCTCAGTTTCAATATCTATAAAATGAGGAGAGTGCCTTCCTTGTATATGTATGTATATGATGCCCATGCCATATACTATATACTCAATATACGGTTATTCTCAAAAAGACTAGGAGCTAATTAAAGCCACAGAATCCTAGGCCCAGTCTCCCAGAGTTTCTGATTCAGAGGCCTGAAAGGTCCACTGAAATCTATATTTGTAATAAGCTTCACAAGTAAATCTAATGCAGATGGTTCATGGTCTGCACTTTAAGAAATGCTGCCATAGATCCTAAGTTCCTTGGATGATAAACATATTAATAAGAGTTTTGTAATTTCCATGAGCTGCTCAAGATGTTTATCCTGTAATACAGTCTTGTGACATCAAGGGCGATGCACATCCTTTCCATGCTGCTTTATGATCTAGCTACATTGACATTCATGCCTCTCCTAGCTGTACAAGCATAGTTTAAATTTGATTAATTTTCCATATTCTCCATTATGAGAATAAAACATTGGGCAGTAGAGCACAAATTCAGAAAGCTGGAAGAAAGAATAGAGCCCGT
Source organism: Suricata suricatta (assembly GCF_006229205.1). Classification (NCBI taxonomy): domain Eukaryota; kingdom Metazoa; phylum Chordata; class Mammalia; order Carnivora; family Herpestidae; genus Suricata; species Suricata suricatta. The sequence goes on along the minus strand of NC_043713.1, from coordinate 62,899,330 downwards.
GTCTTCCAGGTAACGGGAACCTTAGAAAATACATTCTCAACACCTTATGGTTGGTATATTGTCACTCTCCAAACCTTCAATTTTTTTCTCCCTTAGTTGGTTAGCTTTTCTGCCAACTTCCCTCACCACATCATATTTCTAAACATTATTTCTATGTATATAATTTTTTCCATTTCCCTCCCTATTCCCTAAACTAGATTTGAGTTTAGAAAGAGATAAAGAAGAAATGTCAGGGTGGTGTCTCCATTATTTAGATTATAAAGAAGAGGAAGATTTGACTTGTAATTAGCTGCTGAAATTGGATACAGTTATGCCTGATTTTTTAAAACTTTTTTTTTCTGAAACAGGATTTACACTATGAATCATTTAAAAAGTTAATTTTTTGAATGTGTGACTGAGCTGGAATGTGGAATATCCATGGTCTAGAGGGTCCTAATTGCCCTGCTACTTTTATCTAATTGCTCATCTCATACCCTAACACACACTTGGAAAGAGAGAGAAAATCTTGATTATTTCTCTTCTCCCTACCAAGTGACTGGTAGTTAAGTCAATATTTGGAAAGGATGTTTTGATAGTTGTGTCTGAGGACTTGGCAACCAGGAAAGATTAGTTAACTGTTGATAGTGTCTCAACAAGACTTTTTTTTTTTTTTTGCCAATATTACACAGAATGGAAAATTAAAAGAATTGACTTCTGGTTTCCAGTTCGACATGTAAAATGTTGGAAGTTGTCACTTTTATCCTTACAACAAGAAAAAAGCTGAATAACACAAATTCATGATAAAAACTGTCAGAAAACTAGAAATAAACAATATTACACTACATGTTAACTAATTAGAATTTAAATAAAAATTAAAAAAAAAGAAAACCTAAGAACAGAGGGCAACTTCCTCAGCTTGATAAAGAACATCTACGAAAAACTTATGGCTGACATTATATATAATTGTGAGAGACTGGATACTTTTCTCTTAAGGTTAGTAGCAAGACAAGGATAATCCTTCTCATTATCCTTATTAAACAACATACTGGAAGTCCTAGATAGTGAAATAAGACAATGAAATATAAGGTATACAGATCAGGATGGAAGAAATAAAACTATATTTGTTCCCAAGTGAATGACTGCATAGAAAATCCCAAAGATTTGACAAAAACACTCCTGGAACTGATAAACAATATAATAAAATATGTAAAGTTAATATAAAAAAATAAATTGCTTTCCTCTATACTGGCAGTGAGCAACTGGAATTTGAAATAAGAAACACAACACTATTTACATTAGCATCAGGGAAAAACACAAACTTAACAAAATATGTGTAATATTAACTGAGTTATATCTTTCCAAAATTCATGTTGAAGCCTTACCCCCGAATGTGACTGTATTTGGAAATAGGGTCTTTAGGAGGTAAGTAAGGTTTAAAAAGGTCACAAAGATGGGGCTCTAATGCACAAAGGATAGGGCTTTTGCCTTAAAGAAGAGGAAGAGAAAAATATCTGTCTCACCACAGTGTAGGGACACAGCAAGAAGGCAACTGTCTACAAGGCAAGAAGAAGATTCTCACCAGAAACCAAATCATCCAGAACCTTGATCTTGGACTTCCAGCCTCCAGAACTCTAAGAAATAAATTTTGTGTTGTCTAAGTCATTCAGAATGTCATATGTGGTTATGGCAACCTGAGCAGACTAGGAGAATGTACAAGATTTATATGAGTAAAACTATACAACTTTGATGATGGAAATCAAAGATTATTTAAATAAGTTGGAGAGGTGTTCTGTTTTCATCAGTATTGTTAAGATGCCAGGTCTTCCCAATTTGATCTATAGATTGAATGCAATTCCAATCAACAGTTTAACAAGTTATTTTGTAGATCTCACTAAGTTGATTCTAAAGTTCTTACAGGAAGGTAATATGCCCAGAACAGCCAACACACCACTGAAAAAGAACAAAGTCAGAAGACTGATTTTACCTGACCTCAAAATTTAACTATAAAGCTACAGTAATGACGTTGTGGTGTTGGTGAAAGAATAGATGTATTAGTCAGGGTTCTCCAAAGAAACAGAGCCAAGAAATAAACCTACACAAAATAAACCCAACTGACCTTTGACAACAGAGAAAAGGCAAGTCAGTGGAGAAAGGATCACCTTTTAAGCTTTTCAAAAGATTGTGCTGGAACAACTGGACATCCATATGCAAAAAAAAAAAAAAACCCTCAGAAAGAATCAAGATAATGAGTTTACACCTTTAAAAACATTAACTCTAAAAGTATTATACACACACACACACATACACATATATATATTCTGTGCATATGGATATAGATATTATTAAGGATGAGAAATCCCATGATCTACCATCTTCAAAGTGGTGGCTCAGGGAAGCCAGGGTGTAGTTGCAGTCCAAAACTAAGAACCTGAGAACCAGGGGAGACAAGGTGTAAATCCCAATCTATTTCTGAAGGCCCAAGAACTAGGAATGTTGATGTTCAGGGGCAGGAGGAAATTGATATTCCAATTCATACAAGATAGCAAATACCCTTCCTCTGCACTTTTTATTCTAGTCAGGCTCTCAATGAATGAATGATGCCCACTTGCATTGGTGAGAGTATTTTCTTTAGTCAGTTTAGTATTCAGTGTTAATCTCTCTGGAAACACCCTTATGGACACAGCCAGAAATAATGTTATACTAGCTATCTTGGCACCCTTAAACTGACACATAAGGGGCGCCTGGGTGGCTCAGTTGGTTAAGCAGCCGACTTTGGATCATATCATGACCTCAGGGTGCATGGATTCGAGCCCTTCGCCAGGTACTGTGCTGACAGCTCAGAGCCTGGAGTCCGCTCCGGATTCTGTGTCTCCCTCTCTCTGTGCCCCTCCCCGACTCGTGCTCTGTCTCTCTGTCTCTCTCTCTCAAAAATAAACATTAAAAAATTGACACATAAAATTAATCATTACAATAGACAAATAGATAAATGTAACAGAAAAAAGAGGCCAGAAATAAATCTACACAAAATATACTCAACTGATTTCTGACAACAGAGGAAAGGCAAGTCAATGCAGAAAGGACTGTCTATTCAACTTTTCAAAGGACATCCATATGCAAAACAACAACAAAAGAAATAAAAGAAGGAAGAAAGAAACGAATCAAGATATTGAGTCTACACCTTTCAAAAAATCAACTCTAAAAGTATCATAGGCCTAAAGGTAAAATGATACAATTTGTAGGAGATAATATAGGAGATGATCTAGATGACTTGGGTTTGACAATAAGATTATAGATTTAAGCATGACCCATGAAAGAAAAAAATGATAAGTTGAACTTCATTAAAATTAAAAACTTCTACTCTGCAAATGACACTGTTAAAGAATAAAAAGACAAGTCACAAGTGGGTAGAAAATATTTGCAAAACTTCTATCTGATAAAGGACTTGTATCCAAAGTATCTGAAATATATAAAGAACTTCACATTAAAAAATATACAAAAAACTCTTAAAATTCAATAATAAAACAAACGTCCCAACTCTATAATGAGCAAAATATCTGAACAGACATTTCACCAAAGAAGATATACAAATATCAAATAAATATTTAAAAAGATGCTTAACATCATATTTTATGACATATGCAATTGGGGAATTGCAAATTAAAACAATGATAGGATGCCACTACATATCTATTAGAAAGACTAAAATCCAAAATACCAGCAACACCAAGAACTGATGAAGATGTGAAACAGAAACTTTCATTTGTTGTTGGTGGGAATGCAAAATAGTACAGCCCCTTTAGAAGACAGTTTGATGGTTTCTCACAAAATTAAGCACACTCTTAGGATAGAATCCAGCAATAACACTCCTAGGTGTTTATCCAAATGAAAGGAAAACTAATGCCCACACAAAAACCTGTATGCAAATGTTTATTTTTTTATTTTTTGAGTTTTTATTTACATTCTAGTTAGTTAACATACCATGTAGTATTAGTTTCAGGTATACAATATAGTGATTCAACACTTCCATACAATACCTGATGCTCATCACAACACACACAGATGTTTATAACAGCTTTATTCATAGTTGACAAAGTCTGGAAGCAACCAAGATGCCCTTCAATAGGTGAATGGATAAACAATTGTGGTATATCTATACCAAGAAATATTACTTAGTGATAAAAAAAAAAAAGAAATGAGCTATCAAGCCATGGAACGACATGGAGGAAACAAATGCATATTACCAGGTCAAAGGAGTGAATCTGAAAAGACTACGTACTGTATGATTCCAACTCTAAGACAATCTGGAAAAGGCAAAAGTATAGAGATAACAAAAAGATCAGGGGTTACTGGAGGTGTAGGAGTGGGGAGTGAGGAATACATGGACCACAGGACATTTATAGGGCAGTAAAGCTATTCTGTATGATACGGTAATGGAGGGTAAATGACATATCACATCTGTCAAAACCCACAGAATATAAAACATCAAAAGTTAGACAGTGGTGGGAGCCCAGTAAGCTCTCTGTGCCTCTAGTGAGCCCCTTTTAAGGCACTGACAACAAATAAGTAAACGAGTTTCTGCTAGTTTTAGAGGGTGCTTCAAAGACACCCTTGTCTGAGCAAGTCATTGATGCATGAGCTATCTGCCACCTAGGTTTGGGATCACACAGGCCTTGGAACTTCAATTGCAGTAGCAGGAACCTATCCAGGTTCGGTTACATAACACTTAATAATGACTCTTTTTTGGTCACAAACGATTAAGGGGCAGGTGCTATTCGACCAGTGTCTAGAATTTGTTAATTTGTGTTGGAAATTCAGTCAAAAAATATCTGATGAGTAATTTTAGAAACAATTTCTATTTGTACTTGCCACACCAAACTTGGTTCTGTCCCAACCTAAGCTCTTCTAAGAGAAATAAACTTTTTCCAGTTTCTCCAAAAAAAGAATGCAAAGAAGCTATATCTGGTACCATGTTCCTCCATCTACCAAATTGCCACTCCCTTTATCAGTTTGGTATCCCATC
>NC_043713.1:62893024-62894231 GCF_006229205.1 Suricata suricatta | reverse complement strand
CCCAAATTAAGAGTCAGACCCTTAACCCATTGAGTCCAGGAACCACAGTATTTTAAAAATAAAAGTGCTGCATCTCTCCTCAAAACATCAATATAATTAACCTTTTATACCTGTCTGACCCACCCCAATCCCTCTGGCCTAACTTCTATCTGACTCAAATTTGCCAGTTTTCACTTTGCTCACACCAGTTTTTGTTCTGCTGATGTGATTATTCCTCCTGGATTCTAGCACCATTTAACCTCAACACTGTTGCAACACACATGCTTTGGACTCTGCTTCAGCTCTAGATCTTCCATAATTTCTGCTGGTATCAACCGGGCTGGAATTTTCCCTTGGTTCCTGGGCGGACCTCACCCACAGAGGCCTGACTCAGATGACTCTTTGCTGCCCCCTCCTGGTCACAGATAACACCACTTAGGCTTCTCCATGAAAGCCTAACACTCCCAATGTTTAGATAAAACCTGGCAGTTCGGGAGAACAGTTCTAGAATTCATATTCTGAGAACCTTCTATTCTATTTTAAAGTAGAAAAAAAGTAGCTGAACAGAAAACATGCTGTATTCCTAGAAATTTGGGAGTCTAATTTGCCCTAATAAAATTATTATTCATCACTATTTCACCTAAGACTGGTATATTCAGAAGTTTAGGGATTAATGTAAGGGAACTTTCAATATCCAATAATTGTTCTAAGAGTTAAATTTCAATAATTGAATTTAATAGTCTCTGTCCTAATCCTGAAATCTAAATACTTGAAGTCTATCTGCAGATGTAAGAATGTTAAGAGCAGATTCTACTCTAAGCAAAGCTCAAGAACTATTTTTAAAACTCTGAATGTGTGACACCAGATCTGCTCTCACCGACACTGTCTTGTCCAGTCTTTTCCAGTGTGGTTCGCAAAGGCTAGCGAATGAGATGGAAATCAAATCCACTGGTGCATTAGCTTTGGTAGAGGAATCTTACACGGCACCGCCTCAGTTTTCCTGCCCAAGGGTTTGGGTGTTTTCATCCTTGTTCTTTCCCTATAGATTCTGGAATGTATTCAGGGCTCCCGCCCCCCGCCCCCCATCACCAACTGCCTATTACATTCCTCAGAGGAAGCCGACTGTCCCCCTACCATGCCTAGTCCCAAGAGTGGGCCTCATGACTTTGTAAATTCCAGCCAGTGAAATAAGAGAAAAATCTGAAGGGCCTCTAAGAGATCCGCAAAA